>NW_027171458.1:127500-147500 GCF_036898095.1 Palaemon carinicauda
AACGTCCGCAGCAAGAACCTCTGCGGACATGAGTTTTGTAGGAGACACGCAGCATGCGCTGTCTCCAAGGATGATCTCCGGTATTGGGACCCTCAGGTATGTACTGTGTGCACTAACCTGATAACTGAGGCCTTTGATTCCCCTAGGACGGCGGAATCAAGGGATATAGCTAGGAAGAAGCTTCGTACCTGGGTAAGGGGCTTCCAAAAGAACACCTCTGGACCTTATCTTCCAAGTGAGAAGATGAGGGTGTATCTTTTCCCTGAGGCATCAGCTGATGCAGTGATTCCTCAGCCTCAAGAGGAGATCCCTCAAGTTCAGATCCAAGTGGATGCTGAAGTCGCGGTCGCGATGCAAGACATCCAGTTAGATGACAGGATGTCTGACGTGGACGAGCGTCTGGAGGAAGACCTCCTGGCAGAAGCCCAGGATGAAGTTCAAGCCCCAGACGTTGTAGAGGAAGAGGTCGACGAGGTGTTAGCTACTCCGGTTCAGATTCCGGAGCCTATTCCCTCAACATCGGCCGGTCTCCCAGTAGAGCTGGGACAGGCCCTCTCTTCTATTGTTGGAATGATCCAACAAATGCAGAAGGAGAATCAGGAGAAGGCGGCTGCAATGGAACTGCGGATGCAGTGCCTTGCAGAATCACATGGGCCCCAGAAAAGGCTCAATGTGAAAGACCTTCCCTTGTGCTCAGATGCTAACCCATGGAGGTATGCTGAGCGCATGCCGATGACGACTGGAAAGATCGTCATCTTGGATAAGCTGGGCTCAGTTCCCCTGGAGGAGGTGGAATTCTGGCCCAGCAAGGCATCATATCCGGACTGTTATGTCCGGCTGAGGAAGTAACCAGCTTCAAAGGAGGAGACAGAGCCGAAGGATGTCATATTGATGGACCATGCTAAGGCTCAAGCTCTACTTTCATCCTCGATGAAAGAGAGGGGCTTCTCTAATTCAAAGGTAGCTGCATTGAGCAAGAAGCTCCCTTCCTTTGTGTCCTCTCCTGCTAGAGCCTTCCCATTTTTACAGAAAGGGTTTGTGGCTGTACTAAAAGCAGTCGAGGCCGGCAAGCCTTGCCCCTCCCTGGAGGAGCGTAAACCCTTGTCGCTGGCCCTGCCTAGGGACCACAAAGACTGGAAGGACGTCCATCTTACGTTCTCAGTTGGAAGGTTGGAGGCTGATATTGCCGGACGTCAGTTCGGCGAGGACCTCCCTAAGCTGTCTGACTTTCTTTTGCGAAGAGAGTTCGAGACAAAAAAAAGACTGGCTGCCTGAATGTCTCTTCAGACTACTCTTGAGACGAGGGAAAGTGACCCTAAGGTCCATGAAATGTTCATGGTGGTGGCCTAGACTCATCTGGCCACAGTGACGAAGGACCTTTATGGCTTCGTCAAGGCGAGGAGAGCTTGTAGGGAGTTCGTGTTCACCTCGGCTACGGTGAGGCACGAGCCAAGGAAACTAATCTCCTCCAACATTTGGGGAAAAGACCTTTTCCCTACCGATTTGGTCAAAGAAGTTGTTGATAACGCCGCCTTGGAGAATAGAAACCTTCTCCAGAAGTGGGGCCTGGCTATCAAAAGAAAGTCTTCCCCGGATGAGGGTCCTCAACCAAAGAGGAAGACTATGAGGACTAGGCTACCGTCTCGGCCAGCCAAGCCTTTTAGACAGCAACAGCAACTGCAATTGCCATTGTCTCCAGTGCCCCAGATGGTGGCACAAACCCCGACCACTTTTCAGTGTGTACCCCAGGCTGTGTCGACACAGTCCACGGCATTCACCCCAACGTTCGAAGGGCAGTCTTCTTCCTTTCGAGCAAAGCCTAGAGGAGCAGCCAGAGGCTCGTCTAGGCGCCCCTCAAGGGGAAGGGGATTCAGGGGTGGTTGTGGTCAGGGAGGCAAGACCTCAGGACTGCAGTCCAAGTGAGATGATACCGGTAGGAGGGAGACTTCTGAAAATTTGGGATCGATGGACCTTCGATCCCTGGGCCCACAGCCTACTCAAGAATGGACTGGGCTGGAGCTGGTACAGCACTCCACCCCCGTGCCTTCGGTTTTTTCAACACTCCACCCCCGTTCTAGAGGAGTACGTTCAAGAACTGTTGAAGAAAAATGTGATCCGAAAGGTGAAGACCATCAAATTCCAAGGGAGGCTGTTTTGTGTTCCCAAGAAAGACTCGGAAAAGCTCAGAGTCATTCTGGACTTGTCACCACTCAACAAGTTCATAGTGAATTGCAAATTCAAAATGCTAACACTGCAACACATAAGGACCTTACTGCCAAAGAGGGCATATTCCGTCTCTATAGACTTGTCAGACGCCTATTGGCACATTCCAATCAGCCGTCGACTCTCCCCCTACCTAGGGTTCAGGCTACAACGAAGACTATACGCCTTCAGAGCCATGCCATTCGGGCTAAACATAGCCCCAAGGATTTTCACGAAGCTTGCGAGCGCAGCTCTCAAACAATTACGCCTAAAGGGAATTCAGGTAGTAGCCTACCTGGACGACTGGTTGGTGTGGGCAGCATCCGAGACAGAATGCTTGCAAGCTTCCAGTCAAGTGATCCAGTTCCTAGAGTACCTAGGCTTCAAGATCAACAGAAAAAAGTCTCAACTTTCTCCATCTCAAAAGTTCCAGTGGCTGGGAATCCACTGGGACCTTTTGTCACACCGTTTCTCCATCCCGGCGAAGGAAAGGAAGGAGATAGCGGGTTCTGTCAAGAGACTTCTATATTCCGAAAGGATATCAAGATGCGAACAGGAGAGGGTACTGGGCTCTCTCCAGTTTGCTTCGGTGACAGACCCAGTGCTAAGAGCATAGCTAAAGGATGCAACCGGAGTTTGGAGAAGTTATGCATCAAACGCGCGAAGAGACCTGAGAAGACCAGTTCCGCTTCGGCTACGTACTCTTCTCAGGCCTTGGTCCCAAGCCAGACATCTAAAGAAGTTGATTCTTCTTCAGCCACCTCCCCCGTCGGTGACGATTCACTCAGACGCCTCAAAGGAGGGATGGGGAGGTCACTCTTATCGGAAAAAAGTCCAGGGGACTTGGTCCAAGCTATTCAAGACCTTTCACATAAACTTTCTAGAAGCTATGGCAGTGCTCCTTACCTTAAAGAAAGTCTCCCCGCGTCACTCGATCCACATAAAGTTGGTGATGGACAGCGAGGTAGTTGTGAGATGCTTGAATCGACAAGGATCGAGGTCACCACCTCTCAACCAGGTGATGTTGGCCATTTTCCGATTGGCGGAAAAGAAGAAGTGGTACCTGTCGACAGTTCACCTTTCAAGGAGTTCGCAACGTGACAGCGGACGCTCTATCCAGGTTGACATCGATAGAGTCGGAATGGTCCCTAGACGCAGGATCATTCTCCTTCCTTTTGAATCAAGTCCCAGAACTGCAGATAGACCTCTTTGCGACGAAAGACAACAAGAAGTTGCCCCTGTACGTGTCCCCGTACGAGGACCCCTTAGCGGAAGCAGTGGACGCGATGTCCCTCGACTGGAACCGATGGTCCAGGATTTATCTGTTCCCTCCTCACAACCTTCTGTTGAGGGTCCTCAACAAACTGAGATCCTTCAAGGGGGTAGCGGCAATAGTGGCCCACAAGTGGCCGAACAGCGTGTGGTTCCCCTTGGCATTGGAACTACAGCTGAAGTTTGTACCGCTACCACATCCAGTTCTGACCCAGCGAGTCCAGAAGTCGACTGTCTGCGCTTCATTACAGAAAACCCGCACCCTGCAGCTCATGATTTTCTCTCCCTAGCGATGAGAAAGCGTTTCGGGATTTCGAAAGCCTGCATAGACTTCCTGGAAGAATATAAGTGCAAATCCACTAGAAGGCAATATGAGTCATCTTGGAGAAAATGGGTGGCCTTTGTCAAGACGAAGAATCCGCAGGAGATCTCGACAGACTTCTGCTTATCTTTCTTCATCCACCTCCATGGTCAAGGGTTGGCAGCTAACACAATTTCAGCATGTAAGTCTGCTTTGACAAGACCCATTCTATATGCCTTCCAGGTCGACCTAGGTAACGAGATCTTTAATAAAGTTCCGAAAGCCTGCGCTAGGCTCAGACCTTCAGCACCTCCAAAGCCCATTTCATGGTCTTTAGACAAAGTTCTTTATTTCGCTTCTCTGTTGAGCAATGAAGAGTGTGCGTTAAAGGATTTGACACAAAACGTTATTTTCCTATTTGCACTCGCGTCTGGGGCCAGGGTTAGTGAGATCGTAGCCCTCTCGAGAGAGGCAGGTCGTGTTCAGTTCCTGGATGGGGGAGAACTGAACCTGTTTCTGGATCTTACGTTTCTCGCCAAGAATGAGTTACCCACCAACAGGTGGGGTCCCTGGAGAATCTGCCCTCTGAAAGAAGATGCATCTCTATGTCCAGTAGAATGCTTAAAGGTCTATCTTCATAGAACTTCAGACTTCAGGAGTGGTCAACTATTCAGGGGAGAAACATCAGGCTCAAATTTATCTCTGAATCAACTCAGAGCGAAAATCGCATATTTTATTCGCAGAGCGGATCCTGACAGTACACCCGCAGGTCACGATCCAAGGAAAGTTGCCTCATCCTTAAATTTCTTTAATTGTATGGATTTTGAACATCTCCATCCGTACACTGGCTGGAAGTCTTCCAGATTGTTCTTTCGCCACTATGCGAAGCAAGTAGAGGAACTAAAGAGATCTGTGGTAGCAGTGGGTCGCGTCGTTAACCCTAATGTTTAACTCTGCGAGGAACAGTGGTTTTAATTGGGATGATTAATTCCAGGGTGAGTGAGTAGTTACAAAATGTACTACAAACTAAATGAGGGCACTGAGTTGCCCATATAGACTGGTCCATTTCCAAAGGTGAACCTAGCATAAGTGCAGACATGTGTGCCGAGCGTTTCTAACGCTAATGTGATTGATTTGTAATACAGACTTTTATGACTTTGATACCTCGGTATCTTAAAAAGTGGCATTTAATGTTTTTTCTTCCAGATAAACAAGTTCTGTTTACTATCATACTTATGCTTAAAGTTTTGGGTTATCCTCTTCTTATATATATATATATATATATATATATATATATATATATATATATATATATATATATATATATATATATATATATATATATATATATATATATATATATATATATATATATATATATATATATATATATATATATATATATATATAATTGTTGTTAACCTGTCTATTTATTGTCTGTCAATAAACTTGTTCTTGAGAACCTTGCGTCTCTTTCACCTGTGTCAATTTATTGGTATAATTGAGCATTCATTCTATGTACCTTATCTGGGATAATTCTAATAGAATTGTTCCTTTATGCAAGCTATGTTGCATTGGTTTATGATTCCCTTAACGGGAGGACTCCGTCCCATAAGGGGACGAGGGCGGTTTTACTAGTTTCTTCCTATGCGGATATAAACCTTTGTCCAATACAAGTATTGTGTGGATAACTGGTCGATATTTCATATTGACGCAGTGGTTCTTTAAAAACTATGCTTTACTTAATATAGGGTGAGACCACTATATTAGCTTGCCTGGTATTCATACATAGGTATATGTACTCTTCGAGACTTTCCCAGATCCCAGTAGGACTCTTCCCTGTAGGGGGCAGGAAGCTCTAACATGGTTTATAGTTAGCTGAAAAGATGTATAACGGTAACATCTTAGGTCTCTAGGTCTAGTCGACCGGGAAAAAATTACTTCCGGGGAGTACGGCACGTTCTGAGAATCCACAGATACAGTAATGCTCTGGTACACTTCCATCAGGACGACATGGCTTGAGCCCAAAAAACGGATTTTGAGCGAAGCGAAAAATCTATTTTTGGGTGAGATGGCCATGTCGTCCTGATGGACCTGCCCTTCCCTTTCTAAAAAAGGGCTGTAGGACCCCTCCCTACATACAGTATCTGTAGCACCTCGTGTACGCTACAAGGAATACACATGGCACCAGGATTGGCGCCAGGCACGCTTACGAAACGGGAGATAGGGAGCCTTGGGAGCGGCTCCCCCTTTTTCTTTCCCGATTTCGTTTCTTACCAATTGACCCCTGCGATACGTAATCTCTGTTCGGGGTGTAGATTGCCATGTGGCGTGTCAAGAATACGTCCTCTGATATGTCGCGATACCCCTTTCACGAGGGATACTCGCTCCAGGAGTTAGAATTCTGGTACCTTAAGGTAAATTCTCTGGGAATATCGCCGTAGTTGTAATATACCCTAGGAAGCTACCCTATAGGAACTTTCATCAGGACGACATGGCCATCTCACCCAAAAATAGATTTTTCGCTTCACTCAAAATCCGTTATATATATATGACATTTTTATATCCCAACTTTAGTCAATAACCCAATTTTTTCTCACATGTTAACCATAATCTACTAGAGTCCTGTTTATTCATAGCCATAATACCAATTTTTTTTTTTACCCATCTTTTCAAGTTTTTATCATCACAAAAATTTCTCTCACGTTCCATTAAAAGTATTTTCTCGTTTCATCATTTTTCTCATCTCATTTATGTCCATAAGCTTAAATGTATTTACGTTCGATGCCATAAGTCATATACTTATAAAAAGTTCTGAACTTTTTTTCCTGTTAATTCCAGCGTTTGCCTAACTTCTGTCATTTAAACTTTTCATAGTTTTCACCAAAGTATCTTCTGCATCCTGACTCTCAGATAACCCAAATATTTTGGAAATAAGATACAGGCATTATTATTATTATTATTATTATTATTATTATTATTATTATTATTATTATTATTATTATTATTATTATTATTATTATTGGTAGCAATAATAATGAAAGCACTAAGGACTACATCTACGTCATTGAAAAGGTATATTGAGGTAGTTGGAAGCATGTAAAAGAACGTATTATTGGAAACTGACCATATAGTTAGGAAAACGATGGATTCCTAAGGGAGCTGGATGGTACCATCAGTCTCTGAAGACTATGATTTACAAAACAAATAATAATTGAGTAAATAAATAAATAAATAATAACAATAAATATATGGCATAGATATCTTAGTTTCTGTGATTCAATGAATTAATGAATGTGATATACAGCTGTAAACGAAAATATAAGCCGGAAGTAAAAAAGAAGGTTGAATATAAATCTTTAATTCGGAAGTATACTTTATTCTATAGTCTAAAACGTATAATTCACAGTCAGTTAAATGAAATAATAAACTAATTGATAACAACAATATTACATCCTTAATTGTTAAGGCTTACAGATTTCAAAGTTTGATCCTTCTAGCAAACTTGAATGACTGACGGTTCATTGAGGTTAGCATATCGCTTGCTTAAGCAAATTACGTGGCGAATGATAGGCCACAATAGCTAATGCAGAGAATGAATTACGTACAAATCGGTCTCTCTCTCTCTCTCTCTCTCTCTCTCTCTCTCTCTCTCTCTCTCTCTCTCTCTCTCTCTCTCTCTCTCTCTCTCTCTTCCCCAAAACACACGCACACACAATATTTGCAAATTTGAAGCATGGATGAGCGAACAAAAGAAAAAGATTTAAAGAATTGATTGGGATGATTAGATTTGGTTGCACTACTTAGCTAAGGACTCTTTTGTCTTCTGTTTGTTCTATAATATCATGGGCTTTCTCTTTGATGGAGAATATCAAAAGATTCCCTTTTATGACCAATCTCCTAATTGAGGCACCCTGTTCCAGTCCTGTCAGTTTGTCATTCGTGCCATCTCGATACATATTCCCAAGTTCGAATTCGGTATTGAATGCCATTGTGGTTGATATTTACATGTATTAAAATCACGAGTGTTAGTGATAAATATTCATCATAATTAACCACGTGTTGCAAACTCAAAATTCAGCTATCATGGTGGTGATGGGTTTATTTCTAGTTTAAAACAGATTCTTGAATTCGGCTGAAATATGTACGGTGACTTATAATAAACTTATATCTCTCTTGATGGCTCAGTCGGTAGAATCCTTGCCTGCATAGTTTGGGCTGAATAGGCAGGTGTTCGAATCTCTGCCCATTATCATAAATGAATTTCAGTGGATATATATTCCGAAAGCAGAATTCCTTAATAAATGCCATTGTGGTTGATATTTCCATTGAATAAAATCACGAGTGTAGTGATATATATATATATATATATATATATATATATATATATATATATATATATATATATATATATATATATATATATATATATATATATATATATATATATATATATATATATATATATATATATATATATATATATATATATATATAAGTAATTTATGGAAAGTTGATAACTGTAATATTCATGTTAGGTTTTCTATAATGGTAAATGTGATCTAGATGGTTATACAAAAATTAAACAAATAGCCGAACAGTGGTTTATTTTTTTTTTTATTTTCATCAGTCGACTAGTGTCAAATAAAAAATGTTCCAAAATTTTAACATTCTAGCAATATATAGAACTAATCTGAAATTCAGGTATCAGGGTAATCAAACTTTTAGTAGCCTGTTAAACGCCAGCCAGCACCAACTATATGTTCACTAAATAAAATAGGGGTAACCACATGTGAGTGAAGTACATAGTTTTAGTTGTTCAAATGTTGGATGTGACTACAGTTCTCACCAGAACTGACGGTAAATCAGTGAATATGTGAATAAAAAGATATGATTAAATTATACTCGTAAATAGAAAATATTAGTAAGAGTTTTAAAGAAAATTGTTAGTTTATATCACATATATTTGCAATGTTATCAATCATTCATTCATTCTGCTACACATTCCTGTACGGATATTGAATACAGTACATAGTTGAATTCACATTTTTTAAGACAATAATTTTTTTTTCACCTCATCAAAATAATAACTTGTTTTCTTATCTATGTATTAGAAAAAAATACTTTACCTAAAGCATAATGATCCTAATATGATAAGAGTTTTTTACAGCTTCATAATCCCTTAAATAGTTATTAACCCTCTGTTGGGGTAAATTATTATAATCTATAACAAAATTGGAGGCCTATTTTTAACAGTAGTAGATTTGTATTAGAAAAAAAAGTAGGTTACTAAAACGTATTATTCTCTATTTGATAAGTAGGTAGTAAGTTAGCCAGGGTACAAGCCACCCGTTCAGATACTACCGCTGGAGAATTATTACGTTCTTTGACTGGCCGTATAATACAACCTTGGATCACTCTCTTCGGTTGGAGTCCTCTCTCATTTTTTTTAAGCCTACACATGCACTATATAATCTTGGCTATTCCTTCAACATTCTCCTTTTTTCCCCCATACACCTGACAACACTGAGAATTCCAAATGATTCTTTGTAGCTCAAGGGGTTAACTACTGCACTGCGATACTTCAGGGCCACTTTCCTCTTGGTGAGGGTAGAAGAGACCCTCTAGTTATGGTAAGCAGCTCTTCTAGGAGAAGGACACTCGAAAATCAAGCCATTGTTCTCTAGTCTTGGGTAGTCCCATAACCTCTGCATAGTCTTCAACTGTCTTGGTTGAGGTTACACTCGGGCACGCTATTAGGTCTTATTTATCCTTTACGGGATTTTTTCTTTTCTTTTTGAAGTTTTTAGAATTTACATGTGGAAGATCTATTTTATTGAAGTTATTTTCAATATGTTTTTCCTAAAATTTTAATTGTTTAATGCATCTCTATTAGCCCATTTATATTCTTATTTCCTTTCCCCCCCCCCCCCCCCGCCTATTTTTTACCTGTGGGATTGCTTGGCAATATAGCATTCGGCTTTTTAAACTGGGTTTGTAGTTCATATTAATAATAATAATAATAATAATAATAATAATAATAATAATAATAATAATAATAATAATAATAATAAAATATTTTGTTTTCTAGAGGCAGAGGATTCCTTAAGTATTCTTGATCTTCTTTTGTGATGAATATTTGTTCATGTTTTATTTTTCTGGAGATATATATATATATATATATATATATATATATATATATATATATATATATATATATATATATATATATATATATATATATATATATATATATATATATATATATATATATATATATATATATATATTTATATATATAGATAGATATACATATATAAATTTATATATATTAGTATATATGTATATATACAGTATATATATATATATATATATATATATATATATATATATATATATATATATATATATAAATATATATATATATATATATATATATATATATATATATATATATATATATATATATATATATATATATATATATATATATATATATATATATATATATATATATATATATATATATATATATATATAATTGTATACATATGTACAAACACACACACACACACACACACACACACACATATATATATATATATATATATATATATATATATATATATATATATATATATATATATATATATATATATATATATATATATATATATATAAATAAATATGCTGAATATTCAAAGACCCATCGTATTGGCACTTATATTTTTTACGTTCAAGAGTAAAATGCCCAATTTTCAGTAATATATAATTTCTTATGCCGAATATTCTACCTGAGCCAGTAGAGTCAAGGAATCAATTGGAGATGGGAGGCATCATTTATCATTCCCATCTTGCACGATCATAAACTAAATTAAAATGTCAAAGTTCCTTTAGTCCCTTTGAATAGATGAACAGAGTACAAGAGGGTCCACAGTTCATATTTCACTCTCATATTGAAAGTTTTTATTTGTTATACTACTTTTCAAAAAAGCAAAGGACCTCTGCATATTTCTAACATATTTAGATTATAAAATATCTCTTTTCCGTTTCATTTCATTTATTTCTATATTACACTATTTAGTATTTGTTTAGCCTAATTATTCATTTTGTTATCATTAAGATAGAGAGAGAGAGAGAGAGAGAGAGAGAGAGAGAGAGAGAGAGAGAGAGAGAGAGAGAGAGAGAGAGAGAGAGAGAGAAAGTAATCCTAAGCTTTTTTGGGAAATTCTTTTACTTGACAGCGATCAAATTCTTTGATTTTTTGTAACTGTAGTATATGCCGATACAGAAAATAATAATTGTATTGTAAATTTCACTTAAAAATTTAGTCTATGTGACCAGGAAATGAGAATTTATATATACACACAGACAAACACACACACATACACACACACACACACACACACATATATATATATATATATATATATATATATATATATATATATATATATATATATATATATATATATGTGTGTGTGTGTGTGTGTATGTGTGTCTGTGTGTCTGTGTATATGCATATATATATATATATGCATAAGAACCACAGGGAAAATGAAAATACAGAATATACACTTGAGTCCTGACTAGTTTCGTGATACTTCCTCAGAGGACTGATTTATTGAGAGAGGTTTCTTACAATTTATAGGGAAAGCAAAAGTACGAACATACATATAGAGATTTAGAGGACAATGACACTCCCTTACCCGCTACCTGGGCTTGACTCAGGTGTGTGTAGGAGGAGTCCGAAAGCTCGTTAGACACCTGCTAAAAAGGGGTCATTTCTAGTGGCGGGTATATTCTTGTTTTCTTCTTATTTTACTTTCATTACAGTTATTTATATGTCAATGCGGTAGCCTTATCTATATAAATACATAAGCAAAACATACACAAAAATAAATAATATATATACATATATATACATACATATACATATATATATATATATATATATATATATATATATATATATATATATATATATATATATATATATATATATATACACATACAGCATATAAATTATCTAAGTACCTTGTGAATATCCTCAATCCTTTAGTTGGCACCATCTCATATTCAAATATAAAAAATAATGTAGACTTGATTAACAAACTGAATGAAGTACAGATCAACAGTACCTGTAGGCTTGTCAGTTTTGATGTAGTCTCACTATTCACAAAAGTACCTATTGATGACATGTTGGAATTTTTATCTGAAACATTAGATAATAGACAATTGAATCTACCATTCTCCATACACACTTTAATAGAATTAATTAAATTATGTATAAAAGATTGTAAATTTGAATTCAATGGGAGATTTTATGCACAAACTTTTGGTATGGCTATGGGAAACCCTTTATCCCCAGTATTGAGCAATCTATATATGGAATTTTTTGAAAGCAGAATCGTAAATAACATCATACCTAATAATGTAAAATGGTTTCGATATATTGACGACATAATATGTGTGTGGCCAGGAAATGAAAATTTAGATAACTTTCTTCTTAGATTGAATAGTTTGGTACCATCAATAAATTTCACTATGGAGCTGGAGAATAATTGTACCCTACCTTTTTTGGATTGTCGCATACATAGATGTAATAATAGTCTCAAGTTCAGTGTATACAGAAAGCCAACGAATATCTCGGCATATGTCCATTATTACTCAAACCAAGGCAACAAAGTTAAGAAATCTGTATTTACTTCTATGTTTTTAAGAGCATTCCGAGTCTGCAGCCTTGAATATATTGATGACGAAATAAATGGTATTAGAGCAATAGGTAAAAAACTAAAGTATCCTGAAATTGTATTAGATGATGCCCTAAGAACAGCAAAAAAGACTTTTTTTCGGTAATGATAACAGAAAAAACTATAACACACAAAATTTACTTGTACTACCTTATTGTGATTCATTTAAAGAAATTCCCCAACTGTTAAAAAACTTCAATGTAAATGTAGCATTTAAGAGTAAAAATACAATAAAAACAGCCTTAATAAAGAATTCTCCTGACATTACCAAGGGATGTGTATATCGTATTCCATGCAATGCTTGTGAAAAATACTATATTGGTCAAACTGGTAAAGCCCTAGAAAAGAGAATTGAACAACATAAGAAAAGTGTCAGGTATGCTCAAGATAATAATGCACTCTTTGCCCACGTTAGAGATAAAAATCACCCTATTAATTGGTCAGGTGCAAAGAAATTGGTTCATTCAAATAACTTAGTAGAAAGAAACATCATAGAGTCCAGTTTCATAAAAGAAACCTTTGAAAACAACTTGAATATTGGTCATGGAATGTATAAACTCGACGCCTTTATATGTAAAGAGATTTGTAAACTATATAAAAAAACATTAACCACTTAATGTAGAATTGAATGTATTGTGAATAATTAACGTCGGTGTGAAATTAATATTTAGACCTAAGCTACCATTCATTAAAGGAAACAATTATTTTATATAGTATGCATAAGTATATTGGCACTATATAGTGTTATGCTAGATATAAGTATTGATATATACATGATTATATGTTTATGATATTAATGTTGTATACATATAAATGTATATATGCATAGGTATGTATGTGTAGATATGTATATATGTATATATGTATGTGTATATATATGTATATGTGTATGTGTATGTATATTTATGTGTATGTGTAAGTATTTATGTATATGTATATGTATTTGTATCTGTATGTATGTATGTATATGTATATGTGTATGTGTATGTATATGTATATGTATGTGTGTGTGTATGTGTGTGTATGTATATGTGTGTATATATATATATATATATATATATATATATATATATATATATATATATATATATATATATATATATATATATGTATATGTATGTATATATATGTATATATATTTTTTTATTTTTGTGTATGTTTTGCTTATGTATTTATATAGATAAGGCTACCGCATTGACATATAAATAACTGTAATGAAAGTAAAATAAGAAGAAAACAAGAATATACCCGCCACTGGAAATGACCCCTTTTTAGCAGGTGTCTAACGAGCTTTCGGACTCCTCCTACGCACACCTGAGTCAAGCCCAGGTAGCGGGTAAGGGAGTGTCATTGTTCTCTAAATCTCTATATGTATGTTCGTACTTTTGCTTTCCCTATAAATTGTAAGAAACCTCTCTCAATAAATCAGTCCTCTGAGGAAGTATCACGAAACTAGTCAGGACTCAAGTGTATATTCTGTATTTTCATTTTCCCTGTGGTTCTTCTGCATCTGAGCATCACGTTTTCCTATGATTTTTACGCATATATATATATATATATATATATATATATATATATATATATATATATATATATATATATATATATATATATATATATATATATATATGTATATATATATATATATATATATATATATATATATATATATATATATATATATATATATATATATTCATCTTTGATAAGAAGTTTAGATGGCTTTGTTAAAGTATAAATCAAACTTGGTGAAGTAAGAAATCTTATAAGTTACATACTCTTCTATGCACATTAGCTTATGTATGTATACACTGATAGGAAATAAGTAATATAATCTTATATCTGATTACATTTTGTTAGAAAGGATTAAGTATGGAGAGGTTAGATTAGAGTAGCAAAAGAATTTCGAGCATTTTACTCTCTATGCTTTGTTAGGTCTTCAAAACTTTAATACATGCGCATATGGCATTATCGGTAACGTTTCTGCCTGGTGATCGCTAGACTGGGGTTCGAGTCCTGCTCAAAACTGGTAGTTCTTTGTTCACTGTCTAACCCTTCCCGACCTTGTGAGGTAAGGTTGGGTAGTTTGGGCACCCTATAGGTCTACCTTCTAAGTGATCAGCAGCCATTACCAGGACCTCCTTAGTCCAAGCTTGGGTGGAGAGGGGGTTTAGTTGCTGATCATATATATAGAAGCTAAGTCTCTAGGGTATTGTCCTGCTTGCTAGAGCAATGTCACTGTCCTTTGCCTGTGACATTTATGAGTGGATTTTAAACCTTTAAACACGAACGTTACAAAAGCTCAAATCTACAAGTGAATAGTTCTATATTAATTTCAGCATAAGGTAAACACGAAAAACCACGAATAAGAGCAAAGAAAAAGATCAAGTAATAATCTAAACCACTTCATTAGCATTTTATATTATGGGGCAGTTCAGATTGCTAAAAGGTATTTGTAAATATGTGATTTTGAAATTGTAATAAATTATACGGAAGTCACTTTATTAATGGCCGTTATCATTAGCCTAAATGAACACTATATCTTATATTTTGAAGATGAACTGCTAATCCAAGAAATTCCTTTAGAGTTTTTTGAAAGATAATAAGAGTGTATGATATCTAATAAGAAATTTTAGTTGGAATAAATTCTTACTTTATATTTTTTTATCTTAAACTGAAGTTAAATTTGTGTGTTCTTTAGAGATGAAACTTTATATCCGCTATGCAAGCAAAAGAGATTATCTCCTTTTATTCTGTTTTGGGGAAGTAAACATCCTCTACAATACACAACAGATAAAAACCACACATTCTGAGTTTTTTCAGACGACTTAATCTATAAACCCAATTGCATTCACACATCCATCCATACATACATACATACACACACACACACACACACACACACACACACACACACACACACACACATATATATATATATATATATATATATATATATATATATATATATATATATATATATACATATACATATATATATACATATATATATATATGTATAAAAATAAACATATATATATATATATATATATATATATATATATATATATATATATATATATATATATATATATATATATATATATATATATATATATGTTTGTGTGTGCGTGTGTATGCATATATATATATATATATATATATATATATATATATATATATATATATATATATATATATATATATTTATATATATATATATAATCATATATATATATTTATATATATATGATTATATATATATATATATATATATATATATATATATATATATATATATATATATATATATATATATATATATATATATATATATATATATATATATATATATACATATGCACACAAAATAATTTGTGCATAAACTTATATATGAACGCACACACAAATATTTGTGCATGAACTTATATATGAACACACACACACACACACTATATATATATATATATATATATATATATATATATATATATATATATATATATATATATATATATATATACATACATATACGTATATATTTATATATATATATATATATATATATATATATATATATATATATATATATATATATATATATATATATATATATATATATATATATATATATATATGAATAATAGTACCAGAGTTACTGTATACATTTTTATATTTTTATTGCTAAGCTTTCGGAAAAAACTATTTCCACAGTTATCAAATTAAAATTAGCCTTTTTCAATTTTCAATGAGTATTTTGTGCACTAACTTTTGGCATGGATATGGGAAACTCTTTAACTCCAGTACTTAGTAATCTATTCTTGGAATTTTTGGAAAGCAAGTCTTAAGTAACATTATATCTAATAATGTAAATTAGTTTCGTTAAAAATGACGAAATAATATTTGTGTAGCCAGGAAATGAAAATCCAGATATTTTTTTTTCTTAAATTGAATAGCATGGTAGCGTCGGTAAATTTCACCATGGACTAAAGAAAAATTGTACCCTATCTTTTTTGGACTGTCGTATACACAGGTGTGTAGAATGCCAATTATCATTTGCTCATATATCCATTACTACTCAAATTAAAATAACAAAATCAAGAAATCTGTATTTACTTATTTTTAGAAGCATTGCGAGTCTGGAGCAGTGAATATGTTGATGATGAAATAAATGAGGTTAGATTACAAGAGGTAAGAAACTCAAGTACCTTGATATTGTGTTAGATGATGCACTAAGAACAGCAAAGAAGGACTTTTTCGGAAATGACAACAGGAAGAACTACAATACAGAAAATCTACATGTAAATCTTTAAAGTAATTCTTTTAAAGAAATTCCCCATCTGTTATTGCAACATTTAGGAGTAGCCATACAATTAAAACAGCCTAATAAAGAATTCTCCTGACATTACCAAGGGATGTGTATATCGTATTCAATGCAATTCATGTGAAAAATTCTATATGGGTCAAACTGGTAAAGCCCTAGAAAACAAAATTGAATAACATTAGAAAAGTGCCAGATATGCTCAAGATGATAATGCACTCTTAGCCCACGTTAGAGATAAAAATCACAACATTAACTGGTCATGTGCAAAGAAATTGGCTCATTCAAATGACTTATTGTAAAGAAACATAATAGAGTCCAGTTTCTTGAAAGTAACCTTTGATAACACCTTGTATATTGGACATGGAATGTACAAACTTGACGCAGATATATATAAAGAGATTTGCAAGGTATATATAAAACTTCAACAACTGAATATACAATTCAATGTACCGGCTACTGTGAAATTAATATTTACACCTAAGTTGGCACCCAACGGTGAGAAATTTTTTTTCATAAAGTGTACATAATTGTCTTGGCACTATACATTGTTATGCTATATATATGTACGCATATGTACGGAATTGTATGTTAATGTTGATAGGGTTATATGTACATAACTGTATTTGCAAGTTGATTATGTGTAGATACATGTATATGTAAGTCTATGCATATATGTATTATGTATTGGCGTAAGTGTAAGTATGTATGTATGTGCCTGGATTTGTATTCGTGTATATATATATATATATATATATATATATATATATATATATATATATATATATATATATATATATATATATATGTATGTACATATATATATATATATATATATATATATATATATATATATATATATATATATATATATATATATATATATATATATATATATATATAATGGAGTAGGGAGACGCGTTCTGTTCTTTCATCCATTTATTAGCGCCGACTTTTCGTATCAGCTTGATACATTTTCCAGGCTGAAACGATTACGAATTAATTGCGTATAAGTATAAAGATACACACAACGTTGCCCAACACCAAAATTAAAAAGCTTTATAATAAATTAAGAATAAAAACAGAGTAAAAACAGAAACACAAAACAACAGTGAAAGGGCTTGGAGCGAATATAAAGAAACAAGTTAATTCAAAAATAATAATAATAATAATAATAATAATAATAATAATAATAATAATAATAATAATAATAATAATAATAATAATAATGATAATAATAATAATAATAATAATAATAGAAAAATATATAATAATAATAATAATACCTACCCACACCGGTAGCGTAAGGAGAACTGACACGAATAATTGTTATGGAAGGAAGTGTAAAGAAAACAACAGGTAATTAGGCAATAAACAATTGGGTGGAAGACGACTGGTGGTTAAGAGAAGGTGCAGGTATATATATATATATATATATATATATATATATATATATATATATATATATATATATATATATATATATATATATATATATATATATATATATATATATATATATATAAATATATATATATATATATATATATATATATATATATATATATATATATATATATATATATATATATATATATATATATATATATATATATATATATATTTATATATACACAGTATATATACAGGATAAACCTTTATATAGACATACAGGCAAACATATACGTATATACATATTCCTAATGCCAGCACTAACTTCTGAGGTTTCAATAATTGTTGTGAATATATGTGTAACTGCTATCAAGAGACACATTTGATAATTATATTGACAGTTATCTGCAGTTTCACAGAAAAAATCAATATTCTTCGCTATAACTGAGTTCAAGAACACGTTTATTAGAACAAAGTTCAAGAAAGAGAATGATGAAAAAAGGTTTAATGTGATTCTTTAACCTTTGAGATGATTTTCATGTGTTGATTATTTTTTTCTTTATAAAAAAAATTAATTGTTTAATCCCCAAATCATACATTTAAAATTTTGTGTTATGTCAATAAAATGCATTTTCTTTCGCTAGTATATTTCACATTAATTATCTCTTGCTTATGGAAAAAAAAGAAAAAAAATTCTTGGTTCAAATATATCTCACTTATTAGTTCCCTCTTATTTGAGTCAAAAAAAAAAATTATGGCACAAATATATTTCACTTATTAGTTCCCTCTTACTTGAGTACAAAAACAAAATTTCTTGGCAAAGATAAATCTCACTTATTATTTCCCTCTTTTTTGAGATTAAGAAAACAAATTTCTTGGCGCTATATATCTCACCTATTAGTTCCTTTTTGAGTCCAAAAAAACAATTTCTTGGCACATATATATCTCACTTATTACTTCCCTCATACATGAGTACAAAAACCAAATTTCTTGGCACGAATGTATCTCACTTATTAGTTCCCTCTTATTTGAGCCCAAAAAACAAATTTCTTGGCACAAATATATTCCACTTATTAGTACCATCTTACTTGAGAACAAATCCAAATTTTTTTTTCAGCTAAGCAAAAAATCTATTTATGGGGTGAGGTAGCCATGTCGTCCATGTCGTTTTTTTTTTTTTTTTTTTCCTTTTTTGCCTACGAGCAATTCAAGAGATTGGAACTATCGTTTAAGAGTAGGTCTTAGTATATGACCTTGGAGCCACAGCCATAAAACCTTACAATGGCCTCAAATCATACTCTGCGGACTGGATGCATTTATTTGTTAATACTGACGCTAATAAATATATATATATATATATATATATATATATATATATATATATATATATATATATATATATATATATATATATACATATATATATATATATATATATATATATATATATATATATATATTTTTTTTTTCATATGTATATATATATATATATATATATATATATATATATATATATATATATATATATATACACGCATGCATATATATGTGTGTATATATGTGTATATTTATATGTATATATATATATATATATATATATATATATATATATATATATATATATATATATATATATTCATATACGTATATTTACAGTGTATATATATATATATATATATATATATATATATATATATATATATATATATATATATATATATATGTGTGTGTGTGTGTGTGTGTGTGTGTGTGTGTGTGT
>NW_027171459.1:7500-12500 GCF_036898095.1 Palaemon carinicauda
GATTTGGCTGAGGGTAATGAGGTAGCTAGCGGCCTAGCCAGTGATTTTGAGAGTGGCACTGATTTTGGGTCAGACCAAGAAGGATCCATAGTCGATGATGTGAGCATAAATCCTGGTTTGTCCCTGTTCGCTGATTCCCCTGCAGTAAAGGTTATGTATGAAGGTCCGGCCAATTTTCCTACTCCGGCCAGGGCTGTTAAAAATTTTAATATTTCAACTAACCCCTTTTTAGCTGAGGAGGAGGCTGTTCCCAACCATGTAACAGCTTCTGCTCATGTAACGGGGCAGGAGGAGTTCCATGTAATTTGTAAGAGAATCGAGTTATTGAAGATGCAGTTTGAGGAGAACGAGAGGGCCCGGCAACATGAGATTGAGTTGCTCAAGCTTAACCTTGAGTTGGCCAAGGTGCAAGGGTCCCCTAATCATGTTAGTTCCCCCAATAGCTCATCAGCAGACAAATTTAATATTTCGGGTGCACTAAAGTTAATTCCAGTTTTTGATGAGGGGAGCGTACCAGAATTTTTTAAAGCTTTTGAGAGGGTTGCTACCCGGTTGTCTTGGCCCACAGAAATGTGGACGGTACTCATACAGTGTAGATTGACGGGCAAGGCAATCCGGGTGTATAATGCATTGGAAGAGGGCCTTGCCAGAGATTATGACAAAGTAAAGGCTTTGGTTCTCAGGGCCTATGATTTGGTCCCTGAGGCCTATCGCCAGAGATTCCGAACCACTGGCAAGCCCAATTCTATGTCTTATGTTGAGTACGCTCGTCTCAAGGAGGAGCAGTTTGACAACTGGCTGAAAAGTCGTCAAGTTGCTTCCTTCTCTTCCCTGAGGGAACTGATGGTACTGGAGGAGTTTAAGAAGGTGTGTGGTAAAGAATTGAGGGTTCATCTGGAGGACACTAAAATTTTAACTTTGTCCAAGGCGGCTCAGGTAGCTGATGAGTTTGTCCTGACCCATCGGGCTGGGTCAGGTAACTTCTCGTCCTCATACCCTAATAATAATAGTAATTTGTCTTCTAAGTCGAATAATCCCTTTAAAAACCAATCTAGTACCCCAAATAGTAGCATGAGTGATCATGTTGGTAGTGGCTTCAGAAAGGACTTGAGTGGTGGGCACACTCTGGTTTTTTCTAACCGTGGCAATTCGGGTAAAACTAATCAAGTTAGAGGTAATTGCTTTTGGTGCAATAAGCCAGGGCATCGACAAGCTGAATGTAGAGCCAGGAGCCGTTACCTCCAAAAGAATCAAAATAAGAGTCAAAATAATGTTAATCAGCCTACGCCAGTCTCACTAATTTCAAATAATTCTATTTCAGAGAGTAAGAATGGTAAAACTGTGGATCCCCAGGTTAGTAGTGAACCAGATGTAGGTAAAGTAAAACCTGTATTGTGTGAGTCCACTGGTAATTTATGACCATTTAACAAATATGTCTACCCCGGAAAATTGAAATCTGAAACCTCTACACTTTATGTTAAGTTCTTGAGGGACACAGGATCCGCTAGATCTTTGGTGTTGGCAGGGTCCTTGAATAACTTAGTTCCCTATACTGGAGAATACGTGGTCCTGGGAGGATTTCCCGATACGGTGGTATCTGCTCCTTTAGTAAGGGTGGAGCTGTCCTTCCCAGGGTATCACAAGGTTACTGAGCTGGCAGTAGTTGAGAGCCTGCCGATACCAGGAATAGACGGAATCCTTGGGAATGATATGTTGAGTGCAGAGGGGCAGGAATTATTTCCTATTGTTTCGGTCACGGCTTGCCCTGTGGCAATAACTACTCGAGCCTCTGCTAAGCGTGCAGCGGAAGCTGATAATGATGATGACCTAAATTTAAGTAATTTAGAAGTAGAGGTAGCGAAGCCCGGGCTAGTAGAAGGTAGTAGTAGTAGCAGTAGTTCTAGTTTTGGAGTGTTTAAATTATTGAAATCCGATTGTGACCGTCTCTCTTTCATACAGGCTCAAAAAGATGAATTTTCATTTGAGTTAGGTAATACTGACGATTTGACCAGGCCCAGGTTTGTGGTTTTGAAAGGATTGTTGTATAGGGTCAGTCGTCCCCCAACTCATCAACTAAATGTGACTAATTGTTTAAGACAAATTGTGGTACCTACCAAGTTTAGGGAGGCTGTGTTAAGCCTTGCACATGAGGACTCCTTTTCTGGCCACTTAGGCTTAAGTAAAACTTTTTGTAGGTTGAGTAAATGTTTTTGGTGGCCAGGAATGAAGTCTTCGGTGAAGAAATTTGTAAGAACTTGTGAAGTGTGTCAGGTGATGGGTAAACCCAATCAACCTATTCCCAAGGCTCCTCTTAACCCAATTCCTTCAATTGGAGAACCCTTTGCAGAATTGGTAATTGATGTGGTAGGACCTCTGCCTAGGACGAAGTTAGGGTTTACGCATCTCCTGACCATAATGGATAGAGCATCACGTTTTCCTGAGGCCTTTCCAATGAAGAAAATAACCTCAAAAGCTGTGTTTGACAAATTAGTGGAGTTTTTCTCCAGGTATGGACTGCCTCGTAAAATTCAGTCGGATTGCGGCTCGAATTTTACAAGCAGGGTATTTAAGAGTAAGTGTGCTGAACTGGCCATTCAGCATATTACCAGTGTACCCTACCATCCTGAGAGTCAGGGTGTGGTGGAAAGATTTCGCCAGACCCTTAAGTGTATATTAAAAAAATATTGTTATGAGCAAGGAGAGGATTGGGATAAAGGGCTTCCCTTTGCTCTCTTTGCCATAAGGAATTTTCCCAATTCTTCTACTGGCGTTGCTCCCTTTGAATTAATATTTGGGCACAAGGTTCGAGGACCTTTGGAAATCTTCCATGAATTGCTCGAAGTAAATCAGAGAGGAGAGCGTACGGTGGGAGAAGTTGTTAGTGAACTTAAGTCCAAGTTAGCCGTAGCTTGGAAGTATGCCAAAGATAATTTGTCTGCTTCCCAAGCTACAATGAAAACCAAATTTGATCAGAAGTGTAAGGTACGCTCATTTGAGTCCGGGGACTTAGTATTAGTTTTAAGCACAGACCCAGACAACTTCCTTGAACCCAGGTACAAGGGCCCCTGGAAGGTGTTGAGAAAGTTGTCCGAGGTCAATTATGAAGTTGAAGCCCCTGGAACTAGTCGTAAATGTAAAATTTTCCACATAAACAGGTTGAAATCTTACTCTTCTGATAGACGGGATCCGTTGGCCATTGTTTTTGAGCCAGTTATGAGTGTGGTTGCACCTGTTGAGGAAAACTTGGAAGATGTTTTGGACCAGGTGCCTTCAGATGCTCTAGGTAATAACTTGCAAAATTTAGGTGTATTAAAAGAGGGGTTAGAGCATCTGGAGGCACCTCAGAAACAAGATATACTAAACCTAATTATGGAATTTTCTGACTTGTTTCAGGACTCTCCAGGAAGGACGAGGTTGCTCCAGCATGATGTTGATGTTGGGGACGCTTCTCCGGTTAAGCAAAGCCCGTATCGCCTCAGTCCAGAGAAGCGTGCCATTGTTGAAGACGAAATTAAATACATGCTGGAGCACAATCTCATACAACCATCTGTAAGTCCATGGAGTTCCCCTATAGTCTTAGTGAAGAAGCCTGATGGTAAATATCGTATGTGTGTTGACTATAGGAGGGTAAACTCGGTTACTAAAAATGATTCTTTTCCTCTTCCCCGTATTGAGGATTGTCTGGACCTGATAGGTCCTGCTAGGTTTATTACAAAATTGGATCTGTTAAAGGGATATTGGCAGGTCCCCCTATCTGGCCGTGCCCGTGAAATTTCAGCATTTGTGACGCCCTCAGGTCTTTACGAGTGCAAAGTAATGCCCTTTGGGATGAAGAACGCTGCCTGTACTTTCCAACGTCTGATGAACAGGGTAATTTGTGGCCTGGAAGGTACAGAAATCTATATAGATGACTTGGTGGTACACAGCAATGACTGGCGGATCCACCTGGTAAGATTAAGAAAAGTTTTTGAGGCACTTAGGGCCGCCGGTCTTGTTGTGAATCTGGGTAAATGTAACTTTGGGAAAGCTAAGGTTAGTTATTTGGGTCACGAGATTGGCTTGGGTAAAGTTGCTCCTAAGCAAGCCAATCTCGAGGCCATAGTTGCTTTGAAGAGACCGTGTAATGTCAGAGAGGTTCGTAAGGTGCTGGGTATGTTGGGATATTACCGTAGGTTTGTCCGAAACTTCTCTGACCTTGCACAGCCTTTAACTAATTTATTGAAAAAAGGGCAGAAATTTATTTGGTCTTCTCGATGCGAAGAAGCATTTTTAAAACTTAAAATGTTACTCGTGTCTAATCCAATATTGGTTTCTCCCAATTTTCAGAAGCCATTCATCATAGCCGTGGATGCCAGTGACGTAGGAATTGGGGGAGTCCTCTTTCAAAGGAGTGATGATGGTGAAGTACGCCCCGTATCTTACTACAGCCGTAAGTTACTAGAGGCGGAAAGAAAGTACTCCACCATTGAGAAAGAGGCTCTGGCATTGGTGCGGACATTGGTACATTTTAAACCTTATGTAACTAACTTTTCATTCCCTATAGAAATTTGGACCGACCATAATCCGTTGGTATTCATTGAACGTATGAAGGGATCAAACCAGAGGATTCTGCGTTGGGCCCTTCAGCTACAAGAGTTCAATTTAATTATAAAACACATTAAAGGGGTGGATAATTGCATCCCGGATGCTCTCTCACGTGTCTGAATTTTGATCTCTCCCTTTGTTTATTTTTTTGGGGGGGACCCTCTCGGTTCGCCTGGTTGCATGTGTTGAGGTTACATCCATGTTTCGAGGTATGTATATATTGAGCTCAGGTATAAGGTTGGTACTCTTGTAAATTGTTCTAGGACCTAGGTTGGTGTGGATAATTCTATATCATATTTTTTTTTTCTGTGTGCCTACTAAGATTTATTGTTGACAGGTATAGGATTGAATGTCTGTCCAAATGTTTGATGATGTATTTAAAACTTGCTATGTTCTTGTCCTTTTGCTTAGGTTTA
>NW_027171460.1:0-17581 GCF_036898095.1 Palaemon carinicauda
ACCCCAACCCCAACCCCAACCCCAACCCCAACCCCAACCCCAACCCCAACCCCAACCCCAACCCCAACCCCAACCCCAACCCCAACCCCAACCCCAACCCCAACCCCAACCCCTGGAAAATTAATGTAAATATATTTGATTGCGTTTTTAGTTTTACAGTTTAGTTTTTAAGTAAAAAAAGAATAAGAAAAAAACAATGATAATTTTTGGGAAAGTGAATATTTGAAGTCTTTGAAAGATTTCAAAGAAACATAAAAATTAAATATGATTCGAAAAAAATAAATTGACGTTTAAAAAAAAGAAATTGAATATTATGAATACTTGCAACAAATATAAAAGAACTTTTCATAAGATTAATTTTAAAAGTTTTTAAATGAATTTTGTTTAAAGAATAAATTGGACTTTTAAATATACCAAAAAATTTTTAAATAGAAATATAATAAAACAGTAGAAAATAATTAAGAAAAAAATAAAAAAGAAACAATAAAAAGTCTTATAACAAAACTTAATCCTGAAATTATATAAGTATAATAAGAACTATAATAAGAATCTTCTTCTTCTTCTGAATATGACTCATTAGAAAATGATATAATTTCTGATGATGATGATGATGATAATAATGATGGTGAAGAATAAAACTTTTTTAATTCAGTCTTCAAAATTTGATCGTATTAAAACTCTTCTTTATTTACTATTTTTGTACTTTAAACTCTCTATTTAAAAATTAATTATAAAAAGAATAAGTTGATTTTATAATGTATTTGAAAAAGGTTCCAAGAAAGTCTTTCGGTCACGGAGTTGTTTAAAAGAAATATGACTTTCGTGACGACCCCGAAATAAACCCCGACTTCTTTTAAAACGCTAGAGACATGGGTCATAATTTAACTGTAGACCCTAAAGACTTTACATGGCCAGTCAACGCACGAAACATCAAACAAAACTCATCAGTTTTTGATTAGTTGCCTCAATATAATTTTAGTGACCTTACTAAGAACCCGATTCATGTAAAGAAAACTGTATGGTGTGAGAAACCTCCTTTGCCAGTTTTTAATTTGCAAGAAGATATGGAGCATGAAAGAGACTTCGAAAGTGAAGATGCTGATTATATTCATTAAGGAATTTCCGCTTAACATTTCCGTAAAAATGGACCTATGTTGCCCTGGCTTATGCTTGGTGCCTTACCTATATTTTTCATTTGGATTTAAATGTGTTGGCAAAAAGTAATCATATATTTAGATTCCAGACAAAGAACATTATAGACTGAACAGACCACCTCCTTTAAATTTCCCTGATGAGTTGGATACAGATGACTCGATAAGTGTGCAAGATTATAAATCACCTGAAGCTCTCAGACTCATCGAAATGGGCGTCATCGAACCTCAACTTCATTTCGATATTGTCGATGGAAAAAAAGTCATCAAAAAAAGCGCAGGCATCAACCAGCCAATGCACCTTTGGTGATTCAATTATTCCTTATTTACTTTATATAAAAGTGAAGTTAAATTTAAAGCAAAGTTTAGGTGTTTAATTAGATTATAATGCCTTTTTAAACAGCAGACAACCCAGTGAAGAGTAGTTATGAGCCTGAGAACTTTTACTATTGTAAAACTTCGAGTAAAAAGTACTATAATCCATTTGGAATACTAGGCTTTATGAACATGTTAAACATCTCATCAATTATGCCTACTTATGGAACTCGAACTAAGTTCCCTGTTATCAATGCTCGTCCTAATTTTGGAGATATCATGGACAACTTTAATATTGCTGATTGTTCAGTTGTGCTTTTTACATGGTTGTTTGTGGGAACTATCTTCAGCAAACAAATGGCCAATAGTCTTGGACCCCAAACTAGAGTATAAGTTCAAAATATGACTTTCCGGTATTGGCATAAGTTCATGTTTGGACTCGGCGTATTGCTCGGTTTTCATAATTGTAGAGCTAGACTTCAAGGAACTGTTTATAATGGACTCGAATGGACTCGTAAAGAAGAATAAATTCGCAAATTCGATTTCACTTCTGATATTGAAGCCTCTACTTTATGGAAATTCTTCAAATCATGAATACATTTTATCTTCAATTCTCATTTTATTTTTATTTATTAAATTGTTAATTTTGATTAATTAATAAAAAATATAAAGAAAGATAAAAAAAATTTCAATTTGAAACTTTTTAATTGAATTCTTTTCTTATAAAAATAATTTAAGTCTTTATAATGAATATATTTAAAATTTAAATATAATTTCTTTTCTTTCATTTTTTTATTAATCAACTTGTTAATTTTCTTTACTTAAAAAGACATATAATTAAAAACAAATTCGCAAGTTCAATTTCAACTACTTAATTGTATTCTTAAGCTTGTTGAAAATATATAAGTCAAAAATAAAATTCTTTTTGTAATTAAAAAAATAATTTATAAATAGGGAAATAATTAAAAGAAATTATTTTCATGATTTGAGTGGAGTTTTGAGTTTGTTATGAAAATAATTATTTTTTACTAATTTTAAAAATTTAATTACAGATTTAAAAATTGATTATATAAATTTGAGAAAGTATCGTTATAATACATTATAAGAGAATATAATAAAATGGCAAGCAAACCTACTGGTAACCAGAAGAAGAGCGAAGTTATGAGAGAGATCAAACTCAAGAAACTTGTCATCAATTGTTGCGTTGGAGAATCCGGCGACAAACTGGCCAAAGCCGCCAAAGTCTTGGTAAACTATCCTCATCATTATCAAATACTTCACGCTTCCACATTCATTTTCCGCCGTCTTCTTATTTCATGTTTTCTTATTGCTACTGTCTTAACTTATAACACTTGCTTACTACTTTTAACCCTTTTTTACTACTCAAGCTTTAGCTCTCTTGTTAAAAAAACTTATTCAATATTAAACCATGTTTTTTAAGTCTTATACTATTGAGTTTAATTGACTTATTATGCTAAAATTCTTTTTTAAGAGCCTAATTAAATATTAAGTTTAGTTTTAAGGTCTAATAACTGTTGAATCTTATTAGGTTTCAGACTTTATTAACTCTATTACTCTGAGTAGTTTGATTTATTTTGATACATTATTGATGAAAATATTTTTCAGAACTTGATTGCGGAATATGTTTGATATTGAAGTTTTCTATTAAATATTTGATTCTAACTTTTATTCAGAAAGATTTGACAGGTCAAGAGCCCTGTTACTCAAAAGCACGTTTCACAGTGCGTAGTTTCGGCATAAAGAGAAATGAAAAGATTGCTACTTACGTGACAGTACGTGGTGAAAAAGCTGTGGACATTTTAGAAAGAGGTTTAAGAGTTAAGGAGCTTTAATTGAGAAAGAAAAACTTCAGTGCTTCTGGAAACTTCGGTTTTGGTATCAATGAACACATTGATTTAGGACTCAAATATGACCCTTACACTGGTATCTTCGGAATGGATTTCTATGCCATCTTAGAAAGACCCGGATACAGAGTACAAAGAAGAAAGAGGAAAAATGGCAAAATCGGTACCCAACACAGAATCAGCCAGCAAGAGTCCATCGACTGGTTCAAACAGTAGTTCGACGGAGAAGTGTTCTGATCAAAATACAATTTATTTTATATGTAAATCTATATAATTGTTGTTTTATAATTGGAGAGAATTATAATTAGACGAAATAATTTAAATATCAATTCGTCGGAGAATTTATTCTAATAAAAATAAATTAATTTTATAAAATATAGATTATTTTTGTAAAGCAAATTATCAATAGACGAAATATTGGTTTTTCTGTACGTTGTTGCGATATTTGAGTCCGATTTTTACATTGAGATTTCTAAAATTTTTAGAGTCTTTAGTGATTTTGATTTTTCCGCGTAAGTTTTCGTTTTGTTCTACTTATATTGGTTCTTTTAAATAAAAGAGAGTTTATTTCCAATGAGTATCAGGACTCATTGGGCCAGTGCTGAGAGAAACCGGGTTTGAACCATGAGTGAAAGAAACATCGAACCAAAGAGCAAGAGCATGAACTAATTCACTACGAGTAATTTTCAAATTGAAAGAACGATTAACATAAACATCATTTTTCTGAGCAGTTTTTAGGTCGACTTAAACAAGTTTACAGACACTAGCTATGATTTATCTATTATCAAAGACTTCAATAAGAGGTTCTTTAAGTGCAGAGGGTTTCATGACTGACATATCTACTCCATAGACATCTTGTCAGAAGCAGAACTTTTCATTGAAGAATTCTTTGTCCTCAATACAAGTTAAGAACAAAGAAGCCTTATTAGGAAACAAGAGTCCGTCTTCACGAAGGAACTTATCCCTGGCTAATAAAACAGCGTCCATCATCGACTCAAAAAACAAACAATAGCCCATCCACTCTGAGATTATTATGTCAACTTTTTCTGGGAGAATCAAGTTTTCCACTTTGCTTTTTCGTACTTCAATAATATCGGATAAACCATTCTTGGCCACAATCTACTTTGCAAAGTCAACAACCTAAGCCATATCTACAGCGTATACTTTACGAGCCCCTGCACGTGCTGCAAACACTGATAGAATCCCCGTACCACAACCCACATCTAATACTACTTTGTCCTTAAAAAGTTCACTGTTTTTTAAGATTGCGTTTCGGTAACTCACTGTTCGAGGCTTGTCCTTCAACATCTCTTCGTGAATCCCCCAATGCGAATAACTGTCAAAGTAGTAGTCTTCTTACTGCTCTGGCATCTTCTCTTAATCACTCTCTAACGAAATCGAAGACATCTCTTTTATATTTATAGCAACTCCCTGGAAATAAACTGAAAATTTTAAAATTTCAAATTTTAAACCTACTGAATTTTTATTAATACTTTACTTTTTTGAAATTTTATTCAATAGTTTTCTTTATTATCATACTTTTTTAATCTTATTCTTTTTTTATATTTTTATTATTTTCACTTATTTATTTAACGTAACTTTACTCAATCAAAATTCTTTATATAATTTTTTACTAAGTTTTAGTCAATTATATAAAAACTTATTTTAATCAAAGTTTTTTATAAAAATATTTACTAAAATTTTATTAGTTTTTCTTAATAATCAAAAACTCAATCTTAGAATAAGATAAAAAAGAATTCAAATTTAATAAAATACTAATAAAATAATAAATTTAAAAACAGCTTAAAAATATTCCGAAATCAAATTATATTTTAATAATAAAAAGTAAGATATATTTTGAAATAAATTAGCATAAAAATAAAACTTTTAATAGAACTTTGAAAAAACATTAGAATAATTATTTAAATTTTTTCTACAATGCCAAAACTTAAAAACATTGAAAATTTTAAAAAATTTGAAAATGATAAAATAAATAAGTTGTAAACAAATTTCTACAATTAAATTGTGAACTGGCAAAAAGATTAGAAAATTCAAATTAGATTTGAATGAAATCGACATAGAAATCGCAGACGATGTAGAAGATGACTCCGTCTTAGTTGATTCGTAACTAGATTGAGGGTAAGTTCAGCGTAAAGCTGGAAGAGAAGATTCAAATTCTACAATTCAAGAACTTGGCGGACAACAGCATCCAGACCAATACTTAAGTGCCGATAAACGAGCCACTGTTTGAGCCTTCGCCTAAAATCATACAGTTCACCGACTATGAGCCGTTATAGCTCAAAGAAGTAGAGTTTCGACTTCGTAATAAAGACAAGTACTCACGAAATGTAAAGATCGTGCAACCGGAAAGCTCTCTGTTCTAAGTAATTTCAAAGAGCGGGAATAAAGCAAAGTGGCTCCCGGAATGCAAATCCTTTATACGATTCGGTTTTCGCCAGAAGCTAAATAAGACTATTACTACGATTTGATTATTGAGACTGAGCGGGAACGCTTTAAGGTACCAATCATGGCTATTGGAAAACGAGCCATGATCGAATTTCCAGACGAACTCGACTTCAAAAACTGTCCAGTCAAGTACATCACGGAAAAACCTGTGATTATTCGCAATGAGGGAAATAAAACAACTAAATGGTTCCTGGAATTCGGGGAATGTTTCAGTGCTGACAAGAAAGAAGGTGTGTTGCCGGAAGGCCAAAGTGAATAAATCGTTGTCAAGTTTTTCCCTAAGGAGGCCAAGACCTACCGAACAGAGTGCGTTCTTAGTTACGACAACTTGAAGGCCTATTCAACATTATTGGGCATTTCTCACAATAGCAACGTTTACCTGAGCAAACAGTACATTCAGATGGACGACGCGTATATCGGATTGTAAAGTTAATAAACGCTGCAGATCATCAACAAGAGCGCTTAAAAGGTAAAGGTCAACTTCGAGTGGAGAGCCTTCGCAACTGAAAAAGAAGAGCAGGAGAAAAAGAACCGGCTACGTGAATAACTCAAAGAAGAAGAGGCTGAAAAACGTATGTTGCTCAAGGAAATAATCAACAATTAATAAGTGCACAATGACTTCGAATTCGACGACCAAGATGACAGTGACTAGGAAGAAGTAGACGAAAAAAAGATCCTCTTTAAGAAGCAGTAGAAAGCTGAGTTGATGATCAGTCGCCAGTACAAAGACATCAAGAAAGCCATAGAAGATGACTTGCTATTATTCCAGGATGATATCTTTTCGATTGAGCCCATCCATGGCACCATTTGGCCCAACAGCGAAATGACCATCACTGTAACCTTTGTGCCCAAAGGTGCTCTTTACTATAGCTGCATAGCTTACTGCAATATCTCCTGCTCTGAAGAAAGGCTCGCTTTGAACCTTTCTGGTGAAGGCATCGGGCCTAAGGCTTTCTTGACTCAGAGTGAAATCAACTTAGGTGATCGCTTCGTTAATGAAGAAGTTAATACTGAAGTCGTAATTGAAAACCGAGGTGAAATCCAATGCAAATGGGAGTTGCTTCCAAACGTCAGAAATTTTGGAAAAATGTTCAGCTTCGATAAGACCAAGGAAACTCTGGAAGTGGGTGCTAAGTACCCAATCAAGATTCGTTTCAGCAGTTCGATTCCCGGAGAGTTCAAGGAGACCTTCCGTTTCAGACTTGAAGGTAGTACAGAGCTTATTAGCATTTTATTTATCGGGCACGTTATTGCCCCGACATTCACTTTCGACACTGACCTCATAAACTTCGAAAAGGTCAGCTACAGTTTTCCCGAGCAAAAGCAGATCAAACTCAAGAACACTTCGGACGTTAGTTTCACCTACAAATTGAGAATCCCCGGAGATGGAAAGTTGTAGATGAAGGAGTTTGACATTCAGCCAGCAATTGACAAAATCAACCCGAAGGAAACTAAGACAATTACAATCACTTTCATTCCACGTGCAACCAAACAATATGAAATGGTGATGGTGGTCGACATTGTGAACGTGGGTGACGACATGTATAGTCTTCCGATAAAGGCCGAGAGTGAAGTGCCAGTGGTCGAGCTTATTCCCAACGATAAAATCGACTTCGGATAGATTTTCCTGAGACACCCGGATGTTTAAGTAATAAAAATTAATAATATCAGCAAGCTCAAAGCTAAGTTCTAGGTGTTGCCACAGAACGAGGAAAGTAAAGTATTGGCCAAGTACAAGGTAGAGCCCGAAAATGGTATCATTGAACCCGGCATGTACGTCACGATTTCGCTCACTCTTATAACATTCCAATTAGGTGAAATCACACTGCCACTTAGCATTAATATCATCGGTAGCAACAACGGATTACCGCAGGTGATCAACATAATCGCAACAAGCATAGGACCTATTGTTGAAGTAGAAGGCGGAATAAAGGAAATAGACTTTGATAAGGTCGAGGTGCTCAAAGAGACTTCGCGCAAAATAATAATCTCAAACAAAAGCAAAATCGACGCAGACTTCCACGCCTTTACTAAGAATAAAGTCAGTATTTTCAAACCGATCTAGAAGCGGGGCGTGTTAAAACCCCGCGACGAAATGGAGATCGAAATCGTTTGTTTCCCCGACGACAGTATTCGCTTCAGTGATGTTCTTCACTTTGTGATCAAAGAAGGAATTGGCAAGGACATTTAATTGAAAGCACGAGGAGTCGGCTCGACCATTTTCTGCAACGAGAATCTTTAAAATATCGACTTCAAAATCAACTATACTTACACTTAGCTCACACGTTCACGCTTCGTTGAAAACAAGGGTCGACAGAAACAGAAGCTTTCTTGGACTCGGCGTAAGGAGAAGAAGGAAGTCGAGGAGGAAAGCTGCGTCAAAATCGTGCCTGAAAGTGTCGAGCTGCCAAGCAAGCACGGAATCATGTTCGAATTCAGGGCCTTCAATACAAAACGTGGAAAGATTCAGGAAACTTATATGTTACAGTCGTAAGTCGAGGGTGAGCGGAAAAGCAACATCCTTTATACTACGGTAATCGAAGCCGAATTCATCTAACCTACACTTTTCTTTTCGACTCGATAGCTTAATTTTTTGTACTTCTGGTAACCCGACTAGGAAATGTAGCGCATCCAAAAAATGATCGAGATCACTTGTGGAAACCAGTTGAACGTGAATTTCAGTGTTAAGTGTGCTCCACCATTTTTCCTTCACGAATAGGGAAACATTTTGCTGCAGACCAACCAGAGTATCGTAGTAGTTGTGGAGTTCGATCCGAGCCTAAAAGTTGACAAACAGAGTGGAGTGTAAAATGGAAAGCTCTGGATCCAGCACAACAATCACCCGCTTCGTGAAAACATCGAACTTCAAGGCGAAGTCTGCTTCCCAAACTTGAACTTCGATAGCTAAGTCGTGAACTTCGAAAGCATCCTTAATGACACTAGCAAAAAAATGACTGTGCAGATGACCAACATCAGTAAAATGGCGCTCAACTATCACTGGAGTTTCCTTGAAGAAGAACTTTCAAACAGTTCGCAAGTCTCGATCGCAATCAATGAGGTCTTTGACATTCTCCCTCTCTAGGGCCGGCTCGAGCCCAGCCAGGCCGAGTAGGTTGAGTTTGTTTACAATGCCTTCGACAGCAAAAAGTTTAAGACAACTGCGATCTGCTAAGTTGAAGGCGGCCCACGATACGAAATACTACTCGTCGGAGACAGCAGTCTGCTCAAGTACAAAATCAGCAGCCAGGTTCTTGATTTGGGTGACGTGCGCTTCAACGAACAAGTTCAGCGCGAGTTCTACATCGAAAATGAAGGCAAAGTTACTTTCGACTTCCGCATCGTCTATGCTCAGGTCAAGCGTAAGGGCTTCATCGAGTGTACGCCTTGCGTTGGAAAAATTCTCGGAGGCGAAAAGAAACGAATTCAGCTGCGCTTTTGCCCAACGATGCCGAGCGAGTTCAAAGAAGTGCTACAGATACACATTGGCTATTTCGAGCCTGAAAATTTAGTTATTAAGGGCCGTGGTTATTACCCGGCTGTTCTGCTCAATTAGAACCGTGCAGAAAACTTAGAATTCATTAGTCGCACGACAGTTGAGATCGAAAAAAGACTTAAACAGCGCGAAGAAGACATTAAGAAAAATGTTTACTTGCAGAAGCTGTAGAAGAAGCTCACTGAAATAAAAACTATAGAAGCGATCCAGCGCGAAGTCGAAACTTAAGTTGACAAAGAACTCTTCTGTCTGATGATTGAAGAAGAACTCGAAAAGCGAGAAAAAGTCGATAATAAAGGCGTGCTCGATAGTCGCTTCTATGAAAAGGTGACTTTAGCCACTTATTAAGTTGACTTCGGGAATGTGGTGATTAATTAGAACAAGTAGAAGATAGTCAAAGTCACGAACATGAGTAACGTAAGTCTCGATTTCATTTTAGACGCCAGCAAGTTTCGGTAGAAAGGCTTTTAAATAAACCCTGAGCGCATCAACAAGCTGTAGCCAGGCGCCTAGCACGAGATCAAAATCAGTTACCAAGCAAAGAGCCACTTTGAGTTTGGCAGGAATCAGCTGACTATCCCTTTTTACGTTAAGAATGGAGCGCACTACAATCTGGAGCTGTTTAACAACATCACTATTCCTGAGATCTAGATGGAAAATGTGCAGGACTGTGTCGACTTCGAAAAGGTTTTGATCAATTAACGCAAGACTTTTTACGTACGACTCTGCAACTAAAAGGAAATCACCTGTGATTGGGAAATCAAAAAGCAGCAGCAGAAGTCTAAGGAAGAAAAAATCTTCCAGATGTTCCCGGAAAGCGGATAGATTTTGAGTGGAGGCAAATAGGTAATCTAAATAACTTTTTCGCCTCTGTAGGAGAAGGCCTACTAGTTTCAGTTCAGCCTTTCGATTAAAGAAAACCCAAAGTCCTTTGCTATCAACTGCAAGGGAAACGGAGTGTAATTACAACTTGATTATCAAATTCAGTCGGTCTCAATTGGCCCGACGCTGCCTTACGATAATTTGCAGACCAGTCTACTGCTTATTAAAAACCCGACACAATACGATACCGAGTTAATCTCACTAGACTATGACACACTCTACTTACAGCAGGAACAGTGGCTCAACTAGTACCTGGAAGCCAAAGAGGAAGCACCCTAGTTCCTGCCTGTTCGCAAAATGGACGAGCCTTTCTGGCCAGAGGTCTTACAAGAGCTCGAAGTCTACAAGCAGATTAAAAACCTCGAAAAAAAGAATTTGTCCAAGGAGCAGCTACAGAACGAAATCAAGTAGTTGAGGCAGACTAAAACTGTTTTTCCGCAGAAAGTAGCCGAAGAAGAAATGCTCCACGTAGTGATTTCAGGCTACCCCGGCTGTGGTAAAACCCAAGCCTTTACTCAACTTTCACAGAAATATAACAAAGCGGTTTTACACATGAACGAGTTGCTCGACTGGATTGAACTCAACGACACCGAACTTTTCCAAGAATGTGTAGCGGAAAAACAATTTCGAGCTGAAGAATAAATCAAAATTGTGTAGGAACGCCAAAAATTCCTGAAGAAGGCGCCTAAAAAGTAGGAAGTCGAGGATCGCTGGGGCCCAGTCAATGAACTCTAATTTAAGTGGCTTCCTCACCAACTGGTCGTAAGAATGATTCGTGCCTTTCTAAGTCATCCGGTGGCCAACGCCGGAGTCATTTTCGACTCTCTATCAGTTGACTACCTTCCGGGAAAGTGGAAGTACTCTGCGCTATTTTGGAAGCCGTGGGCTCTCACCATGTACAGCTGGTTTATTTCCAACAGCAGTTAGACGCTGCAGGCTTCCCAATCTGGAAGATCATCGATTATGAACGCACAAAGGACAAGAAAATAAAACGAGGAAAGACTTCTTCGAGCTTCCCTATCAATGAACAGACTTTCGAAGTATTCGTTCCACGTGAATTGAGTGAAAAGGAACTCGCAGATTCACGTGAAGAAGTGCAAAGTCTGATCGCGTTTATGGGAGGCAAGCCCTTGCATAAATTAGTGTAGACCGAATTGCATGATCCTATTTACCAGGAACTTCGCAAAGCTGATAAAAAGAACGAATAACAAAAGACTGAAGAAGAACCAGAGGAGCCCAACTATGATCAGTGCTTCCTAGGAAAAAGAGATTGCACTCGGATCTACCTACACTACAATCTAAAGCAGTTGGTTCAGACTCTTGAAGAAGTAGTTCCAGCTCCAGTTTACCCAGACCCAAACTCATTACCTGTGTAAGAGCCAGACTTTCACTAGATTATCAACAAAACGAACCGCTAGCAACTGCAGCCAAACGAGTCGTTGGACAAGTTCTAAATCTGGCACTTCAAGGAGAAGCGGTATTTGAGCTAGTGGCAGTCTACAACCGAAGAAGCGAAGGAAGTGTTACAGGAGAAAGACGCCAATAAGACTTAATAGTTTGAAGAGGAGCCGCAACGACCGAGTTAGTAGCTGTTGCATAAATAATCGTAAGAAAGTGGACAAAACTAAGAATCGAAACCAAGTGAAAAGGAAAATAAACATCGTGGATCAATTAAAAACCGAGAACTGAAACCTTTAAAAACTATAGAAAAGACTCTGCTGAAAGACGCAAAAAACACAAGGAGCGAATAGAAAGAAAAAGGAATTAAGGATGCTAGTAAAACGTAGAAGTCAGCTTCAGCCAAGAAACCTCTGAAACCGCTAAAGAAGGAAACCAATCCTGTTCCAGAAGAAAAAATAGATTTCAAGCCTACATACACGATCGAGGACTTAGAAGACGGAGCAACTCGCTGGATCATCCCGGCAAAAGAAACTTTGTTGCTGGTAGTACGTTTCTTTACGACGACGGTAGGAAAATTCGAAGGAGTGCTGACTTTTGAAAATTAGTACGGAAAGGGAAAAAGTAAAGTGTAGGTGAAGGGCGTGTGTGAGTTTCCTTCTATTTCGAATAATTTGAAGCACCGTTATGGTAAATTCTTGCGTAAGATTCGACCCTCGAACCAGCCGGATAGCTAGTTAGTACGAGGTTTCATCATGAGCGAAAACGTGCTAGATTTTGGACCATTGCTGATTGGAAAATCTGAGTCGCGACGCTACGAATCAAACTGCATGAAGATGAACTCGATCGTAGTGAACCTATAGAATGTAAAGAGCCACCCAGTGGAGTTGGAGCTGGGCCTCAAGTCTGAAGTGATTTAAAACGAGTAGATCCAAGCCGGTGTGTTTCATTTCGAGAAGAAATAACTTAAACTTCAAATGAATCAGAGCGAAGAAGTACGTATGTGGGCATTTCCGCCGATTGTACAGAAATACTGCGATGAACTCATTATCGTGATCAAGGACAACCCACTGCCAGAGATAATTTAATTACAGTGTTTTGGCAGTAGTCCCGCAGTTGAGATCCTCAGCGGAAACTTAGTGACTTTCTAGCGGTTGCTGTTAGGTCAGAAAGCCCACAAGGAGATCCGGCTAAGGAATCAGGGAATAACCCCTGCTTAGTGGAGTCTGAAAAACGTTGAGAATTTGAACAGTGAATTTAAGGTGGACGTGACTCAGGGAATGTTGCTTCCTTCACGAGAACAGGAAATCCGCATTGACTTTGAAGCCTAGACTGAGAAAAAACTCGAAAATAAAATAATGCTAGAAGTTGAAGATACTGAGCAGTAGGGAATAAGCCAACCTCCACAGGAAATAGTAATCAGTGGAGAAGCATTCCAAATCCAGGTCGAAGTCAAGCTACCAGAAAATGGGGACGTACTCGACTTTGGAGACCTACGAGTAGGCGACCAGATGGAAAAGAGCTTCAGCATCAAGAATCTGGGCCTCTATTTGGTGAAGATCAACTTCGTGATCAAAAAGAAGAAATTCAAAGAAAACTTCAAGATAGTACCTAGTCAGCTGGAGCTAGAAAGCAATCAGGAAAAAAGTATTCAAGTCACTTTCTGTAGCTAGACGGAACTGAAGCTCTAGAATTGCCAATGTGAACTTTCAATGGAGGTCTTGGAGGGCAAGACATAGGAATTATTTAACTCGGTTCCAATCGACGTCAAAGTCAACAGTGTATTCTCTAAGTACTCTATCTTGCCGCTCAAAATGATGAACTTCGGAGCTATTCAGTTCAACGAGAAGAAGACACTCCAGGTAGAAATCAAAAACAACGGACTATTTCCATTTGAGTTCGGTATAAGTGATTTCTTTGAGGACACTAAGAAAGAGGAAAAGTAAGTAACTGACCCTAAGAAGAAAAAGCCCGAAAAACCTGCCAAGGGCGTTCCAAGTGCAGTCAAATAAGTTGGGTAATGGCAAGTATCTCCGAGCACAGGAGTAGTAGCCCCTGACAGTAGTTAGGTGGTGGAGGTTTAGTTTCAGGGCAAGGGCTAGGAACTATTCGAATAGAAGTGGGCTATCTAGATCCAGAACAGAGACCCAGCAGAAAAGTGCGTACAATATGAGACTATTGCCGAAAGTTGTATTCCAGGGATCAACACGAGCGACTTTTCGTCGATCTTTGAGGAACAGCAAATTGTTGAAGTGTCTTCGATGAATGGAGGGCACGAAAGCTGTGTCTTTTTCATGGAGGAGAAAACCTTCAGCTTCGGGTCAGTGATGCCTTCAAACTGTCCTGATGGCATCAAAGAGAAGTTCAAGATAATGAACCCTAACAAGATTCCTTGTGTAGTGCGGTTTGATGTTTCCAAGAAGCCCAACTAAAACGAACTTTTCGGTTTCGAAGTGGTTGAAAAGGAATTGCGCATATAGGCTCACGAATATTAGTACGTGCAGGTTGTTTTCAAACCCACGATAATGGCTGCATACATGGGAGTGTTCGTGGCTGAAGTGCGTGATGGAGAGTCGAATCCTAAGACTGCTAAGTTACAGTTTGACTTGCGGGGTGAAGGCGCAATTCCTACAATCAAAGTCGAAAAGCCATAAACCTGGTTGAATGACAGCACCTACTTGGTGCAGTGCAACAGGACTCGAGTTGGTCGTACTTAACGTGAATGTATTGTGCTGAGGAATAATGGAGCAATCCCAGCAAGTTTGAATTGGGAGTTCGCACCCGACCCGTAGTTTAAGTTCTTAGGACTAAAAATGATGACGATCACACCTAAAAGCAGCGCCAGTTTCGAAGTTGAGTTTGCGCCAAGAGAGATTGGAAACTTTAACTGGAACTTGTAACTAAGCACTGTCAAGAATCCGTTTGAAAATACGCAAATTCAGGTTCAAGGACAGGCCTTCTTTGAAGACGTAATGTGGGAGGACCTTAAAGAAGGTGATGCAATTGAGCTTGGAGATTGCATCATTGGCCATCCAAAAATTCAGTATTTCAGCCTCAAGAACAATAGCGATAAGAGTTTCCGATTTTAATTCTAGGACTATGATCAATAAGAGTTTGAGTTTTTGCCGAATTGTGGACACTTGTTGCCATAACAGAAGAAGAAAATGCGACTTAGTTTCAAAAGCATGAAGAGTGGTGAGTTTGCAGAAGAATTCCAGCTTACCACACGCGAAATTGAAAGCAAAGACTTAAAGGACTGGGATAACTCAATGGTTGAGGTGAAGTTCGTGACCCGCAGCGAGAAGCTCCGGATAGAGCAAGAAATATAAGAGAAGAAGTAGCGTGAACGAGAAGAGAAGAAGCAGAAAAAGGGCGCCAAGGACCAGAAGAAAGAGCCCAAGAAGGAAGAAAAGAAAGAAGTGCCTGAACCCGAAAAGATCGAGAACGAGCCAGAAGACCAAGTGATTGAGCTTGTTCTGCCGGAGCCTGAACACACAGTTTTACCGACAGAAAAAGCACTGGCTCTTAAGGTTTCAGCAAAAAGCGATTTCGTAGAGTATGCAGTGAACAGCCGACAGATTTACTTTGAGTCGACGTTCATGTACCAGACAAGGGAGTATTCTTTCAAAGTCGAGAACAAGAGTCTAATTCGGCTTAACTTCAAGTGTAAAATAATCCGGCTATTAGGTGAGGACGCCTCTATCGATGCCGGTAGTTTCTACATTGACCCTAAAGAAGGCTCGATTGCGAGCAATTGTAGTGAAGATTTCACAGTACGTTTCACTCCTACAGAGATTTGCGAAGACAATGGTCGTTTCCTTGTCATTTCGATTCAGGATTTGAAGCCTGGGCTTGAGCCTTTGGTGATCGAGCTTGATGGAGATGCCGAAAGGCCGGTCTGCCATTTCGAACTTGCCTGTGAAGAAGAGGCCAAAAACGATTATCCTTAGCTGCCAAGCGAGTTTAAGGTTCTTTGCTTTAGTTCGCTCGGGATAAAGACTAAAAATGTGAAGCGTTTTTATGTAGTGAATCCGACTAACCTTGGTTACGAGTTCAAGTGGAGGCAGTTGGAAGAACAGTGGATGGAGGGCAAGGATAACACTCGAAGCTTTGAGTGTAAAGTACGCAAGGGAACAATTTTAAGCGGCAAGAAATGCGAAATGGTTTTCGAGTTTACACCTGAAACGCCTGATAAACATTTGGCACTGTGGGCCTTCGAAATTCCCGAGTACAACTTGGTCCAGAAATTCCTGGTAGAAGGCAAGGTGCGTGAACCCACTGTATTTTTCGCTCTCAATAAGGTGAACTTCGGACCCTTGCTGTTGGGCGGACGCAACAAAGAATAAGTCTTTCTAAGAAACTAGGAGGAAATTGCGATGCCCTTCTTAGTTGATAAGGCTAGTACCGAAAGCAAGGACGGTGGCGCTCTGATTGTGAGTCCACAACAGGGTTTGATTCCAGCTCTAGGTCAAAGTGCAATTGAATTAGAGTTCAGTCCGACCCGAGAAGGCAATTATAACTACAACTTGGCTGTGCAGGTTAAACGTAAAAGCAGACCAGCAATGCTCAACGTTAAGGGAGTAGGGTACATTTTGCATCATGGAGTGTTCTTCCAAGGCCGTAGAGTGGAAGCCAACAGCACTACAGAAATCGATTTCAGCGACATTTTCTTCAATGAGAAGAAAAGCGAAGTGCTGGAAATCCACAACAACGGACAGTTCAACTTCGACTTTTCAGTAAAGAAGCCTGAAAGTGCTTTGCTGCTGGTTTCAAAGCTTTCAGATACTGTTCGTACTCTGTAAAAGTATCAGCTCCAAGTTACTTTTGCGCCCGTACAAGTGGACCCTACAAATAAGGACTACTCGTTATAGCAGCAGAAAATGTCACTACATATTTTGAGCGGGCCCGCATACAACTTTGTGTTCCGAGGTACAGCTCGTAAACCTAGAATTGAGCTCTCTTTCTTGAACTATAACTTTGGTCAGTGTTTCCACCTGAAACAACCTGTACAACACTTTGCTGAGCTCGAAATCCGGAATAGGGACTTTGCAGCAATCACTGTGGAGGCTGATTTTGAAAAGGACGCAGTCTGGGACTTCCAGCTAGCTAAAGGCGCAGTTATATTGCCTATGGAACCGAAGCGTCCTAGTAAGCCCCTTAAGGTTCCGATAATCTTTACGCCGCGAGAAACTTAACTTTACAACCACTAAGTGACTCTGGATTTCAACGGTCTTCATCGAGTAACTCTGAACCTGAAAGGAGAAGGCATTCCGTTTTAACTAGAACTTGCAAAAAGAGAAGACATGAACCTTGAGCTGGGCAACGCTAAAATGGGCCAGTAACAAAGTAAAAGCGTAAAACTGCTGAATCTGAGCAAAAAGGCTGTTCAGATTTCGTTCGACGTAGAAGACTAACTGAGCTAGCTAAATAAGAAGTGCGTCTACTTGAATAGTCCAGAAGTGCGAATTCCGCCTAAAGATAGTTTCGTGTTGGAAGTCGCCTTCAAACCTACGCAGAGACTTAACCACTTCACGAAACAGCTGAAGTACAGGTTGCTTGAAAACCAAGAAGTGCGTTTTTTACTCAACCTGAATGCACACTGTCCGGGAATGGAGCTGAAGCTTTCTCAGGAGACTTTAGGTTTTGGACAAGTAGTACTTAACAGTCGAAAGACGCTTCCACTGCTACTTAAGAACCTAGGAGATGTTGAGGCTAAGTTTAAGTGGGACTTGACTTTCTGCCAGCAGTTTTTTTCGATTGTTCCGGGTTCTGGCGTTTTGGCTCCAAATGAAGACCTTTCGTTTGCAGTGACTTTCCACCCTAACGTGGTAGACAACGACATCCAATTTTTGAAAGTGCAGTGTTTGATTGAAAACTCAACCCCGCTTAGCATTAATTTATTAGGAAAATGTTTGCCATAGCCTTCTGAGACAATTCAACAGTTGACTTTCAACGCTTAGGTGCGTTCAAGCGTTTAGCAAAAAGTCATAGTGAAAAACCCACTTAATTAA
>NW_027171461.1:0-10000 GCF_036898095.1 Palaemon carinicauda
ACACACACACACACATACACACACACACACACACACATATATATATATATATATATATATATATATATATATATATATATATATATATATATATATATATATATATATATATATATATATATATATATATATATATATATATATATATATATATATATATTGTACAAGACATTTCATATTTTCACATGGCGACAGGAAAGACTAGTAATTATTAAGAATTTGGTATTTTCAATTGCCCTACTCTTGGTACCATCAAACTGTCTTTCCTGCCGTCCAGTCTTTAAAGATGGATAGTTTGCTAACTCCTCCTCCTTCCATATGCTTTACTCGAGCGAAAACGCCGACGAGGAGGCAGGCAGCCCGGCCGTCCGACAGTGTCAGAGACAGAGACACAGAGACCTCACTCACCTGGAAAGGTTTCCACATTTTTGATTTGTCCGACATGCCTTTCTTAGGCTAAAGGCTTTTATTGGGATCCCTGGTCTACGTCACCCTCTTGTGAACATCTGCCAAAATCCATCTGCAACGCCTTTGTGCATGGTTCGACAATGGTGAGTACCAAGAATATATAGGGCTTATTTTTAAGGTTATCATTGGGAACTCTCATTGCCTTGTGTTGCCTATTAAAGTTTTTCCTGTCTGTCATTTTTAATCTTATGAAGATTCGTAATAGTTTTTTTTTTGTGGTCAATATGTTTTCTATATCGTATTCTCTTGTCCTTTCAGGTGATTTAGCTCTCGGACTAGTAACTCTAGCTTATTCATAAATTCACGTTGTTAACACTTGGGTAAGAGAATCGTCTAATACATTAATGTTTCGAGTGATTATATTTATGACGAATTGTCTCCCATATTACGACCGAGCAAATTTATATTAGGTTTACCGTTCATTTCAGGATGGTGTTCGGTTTCGATGTATCGGCCCTTTTATTTCCTTCCTGATACTAATGTAAACCTCAGTTGCTCAATTGTAAGGTAATTTTAAGTGGTTTAATATTCCGATGGGTATATTCTTCTACATAAATGACCATGCTTTTTAGATACTAATCTTCCTGATTATATCTTTACAGACAGCGAGCGAAGCAGAACGAAGGAAACGCCCTACGATTTACGTGAATTGCCTTGTTCTCCAACCAATTGTTTGTAACTCCGTTACTACGTTATTTTAAAGGCTTATTTATGTAATAAATATCATATTTAATTACATTTTTCCTTCCAACCTTTATTTACAAACCACAGATTTTTATGGTGTTCTGCTTATGGCGCCCAACGTGGGGCAACACAAAGAAAGGTGCTTAATGATGGTGCAGATGATCCAGTAGAGAATTGACCACGACCGGGGCTCCCAGTAGTCTCATATTTCTATTTGCAGGACTTTGACATTTTCCTTTCCAGGATATTAACATTTCATTTAAATAAATATATTTTTCCTTTTCAGAAAGTTAACATTTTATTATTTTGCATTTGTTATACGTTTGTTATAATGGCTAACTTACAGGTACTGATTGGACAACGGAAAGTCATTCGGAGAAAAGTCACCGAACAATTCAATAGGTCTGACACCTATTCTGCCCTTACACAAGAAGAAAAGTTAGCTATTAAAGGTCTTCTTGTTAATTATAGAAACAAGCTGTCAGAGCTAGATGATCATATCCTCTTGAAGAAATTTCCTGACGTATCTGATGAAGCAGAGTTAGAGCCAGAATTAACAAGTTGCCAGGATTATTTAGATAAAATTGAGTATTGTTTACCATTACTTGAAATTTCCAGGGGTAATAATGGTTCTAATATCCCCGACGTGGCCCGCAGTTTACTGAAACAGCCAACAGCTCCTCTTCCTAAGTTTACAAGTAAAGAAGAAGATTTATTGAAATTTATAGCAGAGTTTGAGGCTACAACTAATGTATTTCAGTATCCTGATAGAGATTTACTTTTATTGCTGAAGCAACAGATAGACGGTCGAGCAAAGACTTTATTATGTTCTCTGGAAGCTGACAAACAGCGTTATGTAGATGCCAAAGAATTATTGATTTCCGCCTTTGCTTCTAAGGAGGTTTGTAAAAACAATGCAATTAGGAAAATTACGGAGTTAGATCTAAGAGAGAGTGATGATCCCTTCACATTTATTTCCATCCTCCGATCAGTATGTGAAGCAGTCAAGACTTTTAACATTGGTGCGGATGAATTTGTCAGATATTTTGCTTGGCACGGCTTAAATGGTCGTTTTCAGCGTCATCTTATTAATATTACAGGAAAAACTCATCCTTCCTTAAATGACATTATTTCACATTTCTTTGCAGCTTGCGAAAGGTACGAAAGTGACGGGAAAGGTGTTGAAAGCTTGAAATGTAAAGCTTCACGTGTCAAAACATTAACACTCCCTCTTCCTAAAGAGAGTACTACCAGCATGGCTGCGGAATCAGTAACATATGATAAAGACAGGTCTTCGCCTCTGTGTTCTTTGTGTTCTACGGTTGGAAATACTGATAAATTTCACTTTATTCATAAGTGCCCTAATTTTCTTTCTCCTACAGATAAAGTGCATATTTTAAAATCTAGAAATGGATGTGTAAAATGCGGCCAGTTTAATCATGTTTCCGGTAAGTGTCGTTTTAAATTCAAAAGACGCTGTTCAAATTGTAACAGCTGGCATATGACTTACCTATGTGATAGGAGTCAGTCACCAGACAGAGACTCTAACAATATTAATAACTGCAAATCCAAGGTAGAAACTTCTCCTCAAATAAGCAGCGGTGTTGCCGTCCTTCACACTTGTCATGGTGATTCAATTTTACCCACTTTTTCATTTAAAGTTGGGGGGACTGTTTACAGAGGACTGAAGGACAGTGGTTCGCAGAGCACGTTTGTCACTAAGAAATTGGCGGAGGAGAATAATCTTAAAATCATTAACTCTAAAGTAAAGCTAACAATTAATGGGTTTAATGGTAACAAGGAGTATTTTACTGAAATTGTTGAAGTTCCTGTTACGATTGGAGATAAATCCTTTATAATTTATTGCTTGGTTGTACCAAACATTAATGTAGCATTGAAATTACCTCTGCTTGGTAGATTAGTTGATAAATTTCAGGCACAAGGTGTTAAATTAGCTGATCAATTCCTTAATCAATTTTCTCATGAAATTGATAATGTTCAGCTCATTTTAGGTACAGACTTCGCTTATTGTATTGCAGGTACAGATACAGTTTTTGGAGGAATAAATTCATCGATGTATACAGAGTGTCATGCAGGTATTTTGCTGTCTGGTAGCATTGATTTAATGATTAAGAATATTGATAATTTAGCTGATACGAGAGTGCAAACCTCGGCTGTTAGTAACCCATTTGAGTGTAGTTCTGCTATTCATATCCAGAGTAGTTCCTTTCTGCTGAACTCTAAAGTTGATATTTTTGCCGATGATGACATTAATACTAACTTTGAGGTAAACTGTTAATTTTCTGTAATAAACGAAAGAGGCATGCTTATGGAGAAACCACTGCAACAGGCCACTGATCAACTTCTAGAGTCTGAATGCAATTATTACTTAAATTACGATCAGAATTCCTACAATGATGAAAGTATTGAACTTAATAACCAGTTGGTCGAATTTACCATCAAAACCCTTCGTCGTAGAGAGTCTGATGGACGTATTATCGTTCCCTTGCTGTGGAATGGGAAAGTTTCTCATTTACTTTCAAAGAATGAAAATCTATCCAAGTTGATATTAAGGTCTAACCTCAAGAGACTTAAACGACATCCAGAACGTTTGCAGCTCGTTGACCAAACAATTAAGGAGCAATTGAAGGCAGGCATAATTGAACCCATTTATGATTTAGAGGTGTTTAAAAGTGAGAATCCTCAACGTTCTTTTTTACCACACATGCCTATCTTTAAGCTGGATAGGGATAGTACTAAATGTAGGATTGTATTTTTGTCCAACCTTAGGGATTCTTCTAATAATATATCTTTGTCACATAACCAGTGCATGTATTCAGGGCCTACGTTAAACCAAAAATTGTCATCTTCCTTTTTACAGCTTAGATTTGACCAAAAGTTACTCATATTTGACCTTAACCCTGGATAGGTACGGTGGGTCGTTTGCGACCCCGAGCGTCAAAAAAAAACAGGTTTTTCTCACGTGACTCACCCCCGTGACTGAATTTGTGGGTGATCGACCTGCAGGAGGTGTCTCCCCTACACGCTCTAGTAGTGTCCAGATGTGCATTGCTGTAGCTGTACTCCTTCCCCGATTTCTGAGACACGTCGGGGTCGTTCGCGTCCGAGTTTACCCTTCTAGGGTAGTTTGCATAATTATCAAAGTTATTACGTATTATGAAATTGTCGTAGAATGGTGCAACTTGTATAGGTTATCAGTTGTGGAAAGTCTTGGTGGATTGTTTGGCTACCATGTGCATGTTTTTTTTTTTAGTTAAAATGTCGTTCATCACCACGAGGACCATTTTACCGCGAGTGCCCCTTTTTCATTTTTTTTCATTTTTATGCCAAGTCATTTTTCCGTAAGATATTGCCAAATAGTGTCGTAAAACTTTTGCTTGTTTAGTGTTGGAAAGTGTGTCTAGATGATCTGGTTACCCATGCATGACTTTGTTTTTGTCAGATACGACGTAGTTATTGGTATATTGGGTATTTAACTGCGGTTACCAATTTCTGTTTTTTTTTCAATATTTGTAAAAATTACTACGTAGTAAGGAATTGCCGTATATTATTCATTTTTTTTTCATGTTTATGTGTTAGAAAGTGTGCCTTGATGGTTGGGCTAACACGTGCATGTCTTTTTTTTTATCTGAGATGTCGTATATTAGAATGTCGGGCATTTTACCGCGAGTGTCCCTTTTTCATTTTTTTTCATTTTTTTGCCAAGTCATTTTTCCGTAAGATATTGCGAAATAGTGTCGTAAAACTTTTGCTTTTTTAGTGTTGGAAAGTGTGTCTAGATGATCTGGCTACCCATGCGTGATTTTGTTTTTGTCAGATACGACGTAGTTATTGGTATATTGGGTATTTAACTGCGGTTGCCAATTTCTGTTTTTTTTCAATATTTGTAAAAATTTACTACGTAGTAAGGAATTGCCGTATATTATTGATTTTTTTTTCATGTTTATGTGTTAGAAAGTGTGCCTTGATGGTTGGGCTAACACGTGCATGTCTTTTTTTTTATCTGAGATGCCGTATATTAGAATGTTGGGCATTTTTCCGCGAGTGCCCCTTATTATTTGTTTTGCATTTTTTTGCTTAGTCATGTTACCGTAAGGAATTGGCAAGTAGTGTCGCAAAACTTATATTTTTATAGTGTTGGAAAGTGTTTCTAGATGATCTGGCTACCCATGCCTATTTTTTTTTTAGCCAGATATGGCGTATATATAAGTATGTGTTCGATTTTCCTGTGATTGCCATTTTTTCGTTTTTTCCCATTTCTTTCAAAATTACTTCGTACTAAGGAACTATCACAGAGTAATATTTCATTTATATGTTTATTTGTCGGAAAATATGCCTTGATGGTTTGCCTAGCACGTGGCTGAAATTTTTTTTTTCTGAAATGCCGTATATTAGAATGGCCATTTTTCCACGAGTGCCCCTTTTTATTTGTTTTGCATTTTTTTGCTTAGTCATGTTACCGTAAGGAATTGGCAAGTAGTGTCGCAAAACTTATTATTTTATAGTGTTGGAAAGTGTTTCTAGATGATCTGGCTACCCATGCCTATCTTCTTTTTTTAGCCAGATATGGCGTATATATAGGTATGTGTTCGATTTTCCTGTGATTGCCATTTTTTCGTTTTTTCCCATTTCTTTCAAAATTACTACGTACTAAGGAACTATCAGAGAGTAATTATTCATTTAGATGTTTATTTGTCGGAAAATGTGCCTTGATGGTTTGCCTAGCACGTGGCTGAATTTTTTTTTTCTGAAATGCCGTATATTAGAATGTTAGCCATTTTTCCTCGAGTGCCCCTTTTTATTTGTTTTGCATTTTTTTGCTTAGTCATGTTACCGTAAGGAATTGGCAAGTAGTGTCGCAAAACTTATATTTTTATAGTGTTGGAAAGTGTTTCTAGATGATCTGGCTACCCATGCCTATCTTTTTTTTAGCCAGATATGGCGTATATATAGGTATGTGTTCGATTTTCCGGTGATTGCCATTTTTTCGTTTTTTCCCAATTCTTTCAAAATTACTACGTACTAAGGAACTATCACAGAGTAATGATTCCTCTAGATGTTTATTTGTCGGAAAATTTTGTTTACTTTTGTTTTGATTGAATATCATCAAATTTTTTTAGCTAAAATATTGTTTTACATTTTTTTTTTCGATTTTATTTCCCTTCAAAAAAATTTTTTTGGGTCAGAATTTTAATTTCATAGTCGTAAAATAATCGACAATTATCCAGCAACCCACCATACAATTTTTATGCATATCCAATAATAATTAGATTAGTAAATAACACCTTGAAATTGACATACCCTTCCTACATTTCAAGTGGCAGATTAGGGAGTCTGAGTCAGTGTGGTTGGCGGCCATTTTGTGGACATATCCGAAGCGTAAGCTGCCCTATCTATATATATTCTTGTTCCCTATAGAATTTGTGATATTTTGGTATATTTTTACCTGCATAAATATCATATTATATATTAAATATATGTATTTTTTTACGGAATTTCTAAGTACTCAAAAAATTACCTTTAGATATGGCCCCTGATATAAATGTAATTTACAAAATAATGAAGATTTTTTTACATATTTCTATTTTAGGATAACATATGTTTATTCCCTAAAAAAATTAGCCACTTCCTATTTCATTTGGGTACCCAAAAAAATTCATGAAATTTGGACAAATTTTTTTGGCCAAAAAAAGTTACCCTTTTTTTCTCATTTCAGATCTTCACCTCCATGGGTCTGACTTCATCCAAAATACATCAAGATGTGTCCTAAACATTCAAGAATCAATTCCTAAAAGGATTTGTGTATATATGTATAAACTTTTTTTTTATGAATTTTTATGTCAGGTCTTTTTTTTTTTCTACTTAATTTTTTAAAATATTTATAATAAATAGTTTTTCTGCAGATGAGTAGTATTTATCTATACAGTTGTTTTAAGCATTCATTGAAGTTTTTTTTGGCAAAAGAAAAAAGGAGGTTACTGCAAAAACTGATTTTTCAAGAATTTTTTTTGGCGTCGGGGTCGTTCGCGTCCGAGTATACCCTTAAAGGGGTGTCCGAGGACCGTACCTATCCAGGGTTAAGAAAGCCTTTAATATGTTATCTTTAACAGAAACTGATCAGTCTAAGTTGTTATTTTTTTGGTACAAAAATGTAAATCAAGGCGATTTTTCCTTATTGGCTTTTAAGAATGTAAGATTACCTTTTGGCCTTAGATGTAGTCCCTTTTTATTAATGATTTCATTATATTACATACTTGTTTTACAACCTTCAGAGGATTCTCGAATAGCAGATTTAAAGAAATCTATCTATTCCATGATTTATATGGACAATGGGGCCATTACTGCCAATACTTCAGAGGAGTTAGAGTGGTCGTATAAACAGCTTTCGAATATATTCAATCCCTATAAATTTGACATTCAGCAGGTTGTAACTAATGATTCAACTTTACAGGATGAAGTGGACCGCGAAGCCGAGGCAGCTATGCCTTTACGTAACAAGTTGTTTGGTTTAAACTGGGATCGATGTTCCGACGAAATTTTCACTAAACCAATTTTTCTTAATCCCAATGCTAATACTAAAAGGTCTCTTTTACAAACAATTGCTTCACAGTTTGACCTTTTTGGTTTTAATATGCCATTGTTTAACCGCTGTAGATTGTTCATGCATCAATTACAGTGTCAAAAGAATTTACATTGGGATCAACCATTAACGCAAGAATTGCAGAGAGAATGGATTAATATTTGCAGGCAAACCAACAGAGCTCCTCCTTTAAAAATTGCTAGGTGTGTTGGTCCACGAGATGGCAATTATGATATTTATATTTTTTCAGATGCAAGTAAGGACATATTTGGTTGTGTACTCTATTTACAGCATATTGAATCCAATCGCTTAAGCTTTATACATGCCAAAAACCGACTTGTAAATAAGCAACTTAAGAGTAAATCCATGCCCTCTCTGGAACTTAACGCAATACATTTAAGTGTTGAGTGTGCTCTTGAGATTTACAAAGATTTGTCTGGATCTGCTTGCTTAAAACCCTTAAAGGTTAATAATATTTACGTATATACTGATTCTCTCTGTGCCTTACATTGGCTGAACTCTGCTGCCTTGAAATTGGACAAATTAAATAAACATTCTCCATTTGTCGTAAATAGACTTCATAATATACAAAGAATGTGTGAAACGGTTCCTATAAAATTTAGCTTTATTTCAAGGAAAAACAATCCTGCGGACATAATCACCAGATGTGTGTCATACAACCAGTTGCAAAATCCTTGCTTTTTTTCAGGACCAAATTTAAGTATAAATGAAGTTCCAGAATTGTCAACTACCATACCAGCATTTGAGATGCCCACTGAAGTTCAAGCAACTCCTTCCACAGCTCAGGTTATTGAAGTTGCTAACAATCTTATTGATATTAATAATTATTCCAATTTCAGGAAACTTGTATTGATTTTTCGCAATATTTTCTTAGTGGTGCACAAGTGGAAGCTGAAAGCGAAAATTGCTTGCTCACCAGTCGCTAATTACTTTTCCCAGGCTATAAATTACTTGTTAAACAATGAACAAAGAAAGCATTATCCTGAGGTATATTCTTACCTACAGCATGGTCTTAATTCCAGAAAAGACATTCCTCCTATTATAACGCAACTTAATGTATTTTTAGATTCACAGGGTCTTCTGAGAGTTAAGAGTAAATTCAAAAAATGGAATTATGGCTTAAGTGGAAATTACCCTTTATTATTGCACCCAGACAGTCATTTGACCAAACTAATTATTTGGGATGCACACCTCAAATTATTACATTCAGGATGTTATTCTGTATTAACAGAGCTCAGAAAGCATTATTACATCCCTAAACATTTCTCAGTTGTGAAAAAGGCTCTTAAACAGTGTGTTCATTGTCGTATGTTTAATAATCGTTATATAAGGTTAAATCAGAACTTTTACAGAGACTTCAGAGCAGATCCTCCTACGGTTCCTTTTTCTAACATATTTATGGATTATCTAGGACCCTTCAATACGAAGGATGGAAAAGAGACCCGTAAGGTTTGGTTACTATGTATCACCTGTACTTGGTCTAGGGCAGTTAACCTCAAAATTTGCAGGAGTTTGAATGTTGCAGAATTTTTAAGAGTATTTCAGCAACACTGCTTTGAGTACGGGATTCCTCAACTTTGTATTAGTGATCTTGGGACTCAGTTGGTGGCAGGAGGTAATACCATAACTTCCTTCATTAGTGACCCTCAGACGCAATTATATTTTGAGGAAAATAATGTAAAACCCCTCTCCTTTCAGCAATATTTCAAAGGCTGCAGTGAATTGGGATCATTAGTAGAAGTCTGTGTAAAAATGGTCAAAAGATTAATGTTTGGAGCAATTAATAATTTTATATTGACGTATGTAGACTTTGAATTTCTTGTCTGTAATATTGTGCATCTCATTAATCGACGACCTATAGCCTTCAAAGAAGCTGTTCGTGCTGAGACTGACAATGTGCCCGAACCAATAACGCCGGAACAGCTCGTGCGAGGCTATGAATTGACTTCTCTAAACCTTATCCCTAATCTTCAACCTCTTTCAGTTGAAGATCCAGAATTTGACCCTGATAATCAAGCTATTTCTCAGAATTACGTAAAGTTGTGTAAAATTAGGCAGACTTTAATAGAGACCTATCATAATGAATTTCTAGGTACTCTGATTCAGCAAGCAGTTGACAGAAAGGGGCGGTATCGACCCGTTACTCATAAATTACTGAAGGTTGGCGATGTTGTATTAATTAAGGAGGAACATACCAAAAGGAATAATTATCCTCTAGGCATAATT
>NW_027171462.1:2500-10000 GCF_036898095.1 Palaemon carinicauda
TAGATATTTTAAGAACAGTAACAAGATTAAAATAAATATTTCCTTAATAAACTATAATAAATATTTCCTAAATAAACTATAAAACTTTAAAACAAGAGGAAGAGAAACTACATAGAATAATATGCCCGAGTGTACCCTCAAGCTTGAGAACTCTAACCCAAGACAGTGGAAATCCTGATATAAATGCTATGGCACTACACAAGACTAGAGAACAATGGTTTGATTTTGGGGTGTCCTTCTCCTAGAAGAGCTGCTTACCATGGCTTAAGAGTCTCTTCTACCCTTACCAAGAATAAAGTAGCCACTGAACAGTTACAGTGCAGAAGTTAACTCCTGGAGCGAAGAAGATAAAGATATTCGTTCGTCGTAAAACCAACAAGTGCAAGATTCCATTTTTTTTTAATGTGCAGATGACGTACTCGAGTTCATGTAATAAAACATATTACAAAATCAAAGTTACGTAACTAACACAAAAATCTGAGTTTATATACATATCTTGATCATTTGTTCATCATTTAAAAGAACAACTTCTTTGTAATCTGAGACTTATGTGCTTGCAACAACATTATATTGTTTCTGAAGGCTTGAGAGAGAGAGAGAGAGAGAGAGAGAGAGAGAGAGAGAGAGAGAGAGACCTTTCCCGTATCACACATCTTAGCAGAGTTTACCACTGCTGTCATTTCTTGAAAAAAAGGCTACTTGATATGATTTTCGTTTAAGAATCTTAGATTCCTATCAAAAGTTCAAACTTGCAGCGAATGTTTTATGTTGAACAGGCTGACATAAATCTCCCTTTATAGTTTATATAAGAAAGGCCTATTTCACAATAAGAAACACCTATTCTAATGTTATTGTTCTTAATATATACATAATAATTATTCTTTACTTCTCATGTATTTTGTAATGCATAGAACAGTCGGAGATGGTGGAGACGGATTAGACTGGATTGGCAATAGAAAATTACCTGATCTAGAGTATGATGATGACGCTGTCCTTATCAGCAGAACACTACAGTATTTGCAATACTTGTTCATTAGAATGCATGAAATATCACACGAGGTTGGGTTCACGATCAATAGAAGAAAGACAGATGATGAGAACGCAATATGCAATGGAAGATGAAATATCATTGGAAGGATAAGTGATTAATGAAGTAGAATCATTCAAGTATGGTTTGCTGTGAGTGATCAGACTAAAGTTTCCCACCATCACCAATCCACAGCGACCAGCATGTGATGAAAATGGCCAAACCCCAGACATGTCTAAAGGCCTTGATTAGTTCACCTTTGCTGTTCATGACGATGCACAAACCATTATCCCACTAAATAATGGATAAAATGAAGGTCGTTCATTTTTATAAATCGTATGACTTACATTATTGTTATTATTGTTTAATGCTAAGTTACAATCCTAGTTGGAAAAGCAGAATGCTATAAGCCCAGGGGTTTAACAGGGAAAATATCTTAGTGAGGAAATGATAAAAAGAAAAATAAAGTATTTTAAGAAGAGTAACAACGTTAAAATAAATATCTCGTATATAAACAATAAAAATTTTAACAAAACAAGAGGAAGAAAAATAAGATAAAAGAGTGTGCTCGAGTGTACCCTCAAGCAAGAGAACTCTAACCCAAGACAGTGGAAGATCATGGTAGAGAGATAATGGCACTACCCAAGACTAGAGAACAATGGTTTGAATTTGGGAAGAGACCTACGTAGATACTGTACATCTCGCATTACATAAAGATTAAAAGATGCCAACTAATAGAACACAGCCTTGCATATATCGTGCCTGAGAGAGAGAGAGAGAGAGAGAGAGAGAGAGAGAGAGAGAGAGAGACTCCTATCCCCCAATGACAGGCTGATTGACATGCAAACGACAGATGCAAAGTTTCTTTCTCTCCCTGGGTCGGGGGTCTCCTTCTCAGCTCCCTCTGTCCTGCCACTCATTAGCCTCCTTCTAACCTTGTCTGGCTACTGCCTGTTGAAAGTACCCTTGAACGGTGTGGGTGTGAAACGGGGGATATTAAAGTGTTGGAATAAAAATAAAGGCTACGTGTAAGAAGTGGTATAATAATCATGAATGTTAATAAACAAATTTAGCTGTATTAACATGAATATGCAAACGCCAAACAAAAGAGAGAGAGAGAGAGAGAGAGAAGAGAGAGAGAGAGAGAGAGAGAGAGAGAGAGAGCAGATTGGAAATGGAGCTAAAATATGAGAGATGAAATAATATTCCCAGAATTATCCTAAACAATAAATAAACTAAAACCCAGTTTTAGACAAAACCAGAATATTCTCAACTGTAGACCCTTCAATAATTCACTAAAAACCTACCATGCCTACAATTAATAAAAAGAAACTATAGAATTATCTATCACGCACACACAAACACATTCACACACACCCATATTTCACAGACTGACTGATTTCAATATACAGGTCATGTTATGAACACATAACCAACTTAGTAAAAAATAAACACTCCAAGAAATATTATAAAAATATAAAAAAATTGTATTCAATAATAAATAAAACAGAGAGAGAGAGAGAGAGAGAGAGAGAGAGAGAGAGAGAGAGAGCAGAAGTGATCAGATTCATGTACTCACCTAGCTAACACAGGTAGAGGTCATCACCAATCTGGACTCCCACCTGCGAAGGAGCAAAAGAAATACAAATGAATTAAAGGACATTTCAAATAAAAAGAATGTCAAGAAAATTTCCTCAAAATTCATTTCTACTAAATCAAGACATCATTATTATCAGGGTTTGAATAAATGATTGTCGGCTAATAAATACATATTGATAGATTAGTGCCCTGGCTCACCCTATATATAAGCTAAATATGCCCTTTTTGGGGATAATGCGGGTGTACTGTGGGGTATTGTGGAAAGGTTGATCTGTTAGGCACTTAATAGAAAAGCGAGGTGAATGCAAGTGAAGTTTATTCAACAGATAAAGAGCTTGTATGCAAAGAGTTGAGAGCAACAATGTCACAAAAATGCTTACAATCTGAAATAATGCAATGGTAAGCTTAAACAAGATCTACATATACATCTATAGACTTTAAGCTTAGACGGGTTTTTCTATTATTAGAGCGGGAGAGAACGAGAGATAAAAAAAATTGTTTAGTAATCTCAGTGTTGTCAGGTGTATAAGAAAGAGGGGAATGTGTAAAGAATAGGCCAGACTATTCTGTGTATGCGACGGAAAAGATGAAATGAGCCGTAACCAGAGAAAGGGATCCAATGTAGTACTGTCTGTCCCGTCAAAGGACCCAATAATTCTCTAATCAACCTTCCAACAACAGAGCTACTAGCACCGCTACTAGCTACTACATATATACTAATAATGAATTAGGTTAGCAATATTTGCTAGTAGATCAACGGTTATCAAATAAGATCTCTCTCTCTCTCTCTCTCTCTCTCTCTCTCTCTCTCTCTCTCAGAGGATTTGGCAACAAAAAATAAATAAGAATAAAAATTAATTCTCCACATTCCTACCCCCTTACAGGTGCCTCACACTGAGGGACCTGGGGGAACCCAAACAAAATAAGGTAAGGCTCTCTCTCTCTCTCTCTCTCTCTCTCTCTCTCTCTCTCTCTCTCTCTACAACAGGGGGAGAGGGAAATTTTCTAACTCCCCTCCACCAGACCCTTCCTTTAAAAGTATTTACTGGGCTACTCCCAAGAAGAAAAATAGTTAATGAAAAGTAATGAAATAAATAAACTAGCTGAACTCTGGATGGATATTGTTCATGAGATGGGTATTGACCCTCGTTGATGTTGCTCATTGTGGTACACAGCTCTTCTAGGAGTATGACACTCCAAAAACAAACCATTGTTCTCTGGTCTTGGATGCTGCCATAGCCTCTGTACCATGGTCCTTTCACTGTCTTAGGGTAGAGTTCTCTTTTTGAGGGTACACTCGGGCACACTATTCTATCATATTTCGCTTCCTCTTCTTTTTTTTACTTTTTGTAGTTTACATATGAAATACTTATTTAAATGTTATTACTGTTTTATGTTAATTGTTAACAATTTCTCTTGTAGTTTCAGTTATTTCCTTTCCTCACTGGGCTATTTTCCCTGTTGGAGCCCTTACGCTTATAGCATAGTTTTTTTCCAACTAGGGTTGTAGCTTAACAAGTAATAATAATAATAATAATAATAATAATAATAATAATAATAATAATAATAACAACAACACGCAATTAACTGTAATGTTGCTACATTTATCATATCTAAGAAGGCTACATGATAGCTGTGTCTTTTCAATTATAGATATTACCATGGAATTTGGCAGGAACAGAGGAACCATGTTTCCTATCAATCCCTGAAATTTTCATCTGGATATGAGAATTATTCTGGGAACAATTTACTCCACCTCTCAAAAATAACCATTCAACTCATACCGAAATAAACGTTTGCTGTGGCTTTTCTATGGCAGATATCAACATGAAAATTGGTAAGAATATAATTCATATAATACCCTCAAACCCTGTAAAAATCGTTTGGATATCTGTAAAAATCTAGGAGTAGTGTGCTCCTCCTCACTGATTTTTTGGTTGAAAGTCGTCACTTACGTACAAAAGTGACAGCCAGGCCATGCCTATAACAGGTATTAATAATGAAATTAGCTAAAACAAAGCTTATATGTTCTTAAATAATTTCTTAAAATCTCATTTGAATATATATATTTGTATAGGAGTTATTGACTCCACCGCTGAAAATATCAGCTGTTCCCCCACCCCCCACCCCTACCTACATTTGTGAACGTGATGCAAAGAATCTAAAAGACTTAAAATACGAAGTCCTCCTTTAAATGTTTAAAGACCGCCCATGAATGGCAGAGGCAAGGGATTCTGACAATGCCCTAACAAGCAGTACAGTGCCCTAAAGATTGACCATATACATATGATCAGCGCCCAGGACTCCTCTCCAAACAAGCTAGGACCAAGGAGGGCCAGGCAATGGCTACTGATGACTCAGCAGACAGACCTATAGGCTCCCACGAAACCCCCATTCTCAGCTCACAAGGATGGTGAGATTGCAGCGACCAAAAGAACGAACGATTTTGAGCAGGACTCAAACCCCAGTGTGAGATTGCAGCGACCAAAAGAACGAACGATTTTGAGCAGGACTCAAACCCCAGTATGAGATTGCAGCAACCAAAAGAACGAACGATTTTGAGCAGGACTCAAACCCCAGTAGGAGACTGCAGCGACCAAAAGAACGAACGATTTTGGAGCAGGACTCAAACCCCAGTAGGAGATTGCAGCAACCAAAAGAACGAACGATTTTGAGCAGGACTCAAACCCCAGTATGAGATTGCAGCAACCAAAAGAACGAACGATTTTGAGCAGGACTCAAACCCCAGTAGGAGACTGCAGCGACCAAAAGAACGAACGATTTTGAGCAGGACTCAAATCCCAGTATGAGATTGCAGCAACCAAAAGAACGAACGATTTTGAGCAGGACTCAAACCCCAGTAGGAGACTGCAGCGACCAAAAGAACGAACGATTTTGAGCAGGACTCAAATCCCAGTATGGCGTTCACCAGTCAGGGACGTTACCATATCGGCCACCACAACCCTATTGTGTAGGTTAGACTCTGTATTCGATAAAGGAAATATCATAGTACAGTTAGCTTCATTAATCCCGGTACACTGACATCTCCTTTGCTACCTAAGTGGTGTACCAGAATGATTGAAGCCAACTGTACCTCCTATTTCCGGGTTTGAATATATATGGATTGGCTCGCTAGGTTTTGGGTCAAGTGCTCAAAATCCTTCAACAATGGAAGTGCATTGTGAATTCATATGCAAATCTAGGTTCTTAACAACCGTTTTTGGGTACAGCCTCTCTCGTCTCTCGGGTTTAAATGAAAATAATCAATGAATGAGCAATCTCGCTGGGGAATTTAGATAACGTGGACGAAGAAAAAGAAAAAGATTTTATCCTGATTTCTATTTTTAGTATTGTTACACATAAAAAATAAGGAATAAACTAGTGCCGTGAAAGGCTCGAAGAGAGGCAAAAATAATTACCAACTCAAAGTTAAAGATGGATAATAATAGGATTGACATTGATGTATTTCTTGATACCAGTCCATATAAAACGAGAAACACTCCCAAACTTAAAAATTCCTCTGTATTTAAAACACCTTTAACCTTAAATCTCCCTCAATATACTATCACAAAAATAATTACCAGCTCAAAGTAAAAGATGGATAATGCTAGCATTGACATTGACGTATTTCTTGATACCAGTCCATCTAAAACGAAAAAACACTACCAAACTTAAAAGTTCATCTGTATTGTCAACTCCTTTAACCTCAATCTCCCTCAATATACTATCACAAAAATAATTACCAACTCAAAATAAAAGATGGATAATAATAGCATTGACATTGATGTATTTCTTGATACGGGTCCACCTAAAACGAAAAAACGCTCCCAAACTTAAAAATTCCTCTGCATTGTAAACCCCCTTTTAACCTTAAATCTCCCTCAAAATACCATCACAAAAATAATTACCAACTCAAAGTTTAAAAATGGATAATGATAGCTATTCTCATCATTTATTTATTTCCTTATTTCCTTTCCTCACTGGGCTATTTTTCCCTGTTGGAGACCTTGGGCTTATAGCATCTTGCTTTTCTAACTAGGGTTGTAGCTTGGCTAATAATAATAATAATAATAATAATAATAATAATAATAATAATTGACATTGACGTATTTCTTGATAAAGGTCTATCTAAAACGAAAAAAAAAAAAAAAATCTCAAACTTAAAAATTCCTCTGCATTGTAAACCCCCTTTTAAACCTTAAATCTCCCTCAAAATCTCATCACATTTCTCAACTCCCCCACCCTGTTAAATCTGGCTCTTCGCAGCACACATCTTTCAAACAGCGACGACGTTCAGTCTAGGAAAGGCCTTTTGCAGTTTCTCACCAGCTCATCGTTCTTCCTCCGGGTTCAGACTCCCCTTCCCCCTTGGAATTCAGGGTTGCCAGTTTGGCCTTTTTTCCGGCCAAAAAAAAAAACTCAAATTTGACCTTTTGTATTTAAATAGGTTGGCCTTTAGTAATATGGAAAAAGCCGAGCCTTAAATACTATATTTTTTACCTTTTTCTGTTAATGGGTTGACCTTTTAAAGCTTCTGTTGATTAGAAATTGACCTTTTCTCATTTAGAAAACCTGGCAACCCTGCCTTGGATTATTTACACATTACTGCTCCCTGTGTAACAACCGCTGACGGATTACGTCTCCGTGGATAGTAAGCGTGTCCGTATCCCTATGTTTTTCTTCTTTTGGGACTCACAAATACCCAGTGTTGCTATTTGGTCGTTGCATAACATATTCCTATTTAAAATTACACCAAGGTCTTTAATTGCTTCCTTGTTTGTGATTGTCTCATTATTAGGTCCCTTGTATGCATACACCATTCCTTCTCTGTTTCCATAATCTATTGATTCGAATTTATCGGAGTTAAATACCAT
>NW_027171462.1:15000-17525 GCF_036898095.1 Palaemon carinicauda
TAGTGACATTACTGAACAAAGATACAGGTGGGAAACTGTAAAACCAATCTGGAATTTTATTATTTAAAGCTTTATATACCACAGTGCACATGTCAAGAGTATACTGGTCTCTTATTTTCAATCATTCCAATTCCTTTAAATGTGGAGTTACATCTTCAAACTTTCTAACGTTGCCAACAGCCACTCTTGCTGCAAAGTTCTGCAGCTTTTGTACTCTTTGTAGCTGTGATTTGTTAGTACATCCCCAAAATTTTTAAGCAATATTTTATAAAACTTAAAGCTAGTGACTGGACGACTATTTTGCGAGTGCTTGACTCAAAATGATCTTTTACTCTATTCAAGTATATAAGAGTACCCATTACCTTTTTATACATTTCGTCTATGTGATAGTCAAAGTTCATGTACCGATCGAAATGAACACCTAAATTTTTCACAGTCGTCATTGGCTTAATTATATTTCCATTAAAATTTATCTGTACCCCATCTCCAATATCTGACACATATTGCCTGGATCCAATAATGATAAACTGTGTCTTTTTCTCATCTAAAAGTAAGCCATTTCTCAAAAAGTAATCTTTAGCTCTGTTTAGAATGTCTTCTGCCTTACAAATCATGTCGGCTATATCCTTAATGTCACCTTCTATTAGTATTTGCGTGTCATCGGCATATTGAATTATAAAACAGCCAGGTATTGATCTCACGAGATCATTAACATATACCATAAAAAGTATAGGGCCGAGAATTGATCCCTGAGGTACTCCAAATTGAATATTTTTCTTCGATGATATAGCACCACTTAGCCTGACGGACTGAAACCTATTCTCAAGGTAGCTCTTAAACCAGCTCTAATCAATATTCATCCACGTACATTTCTCTAATAATATGGTATGATTTACGCTATCAAAAGCCTTAGATAAATCTAGTAATAAAAGTAAGGAAACTTTTTGTTATCTATATTTTCATAAATCTTGTCAGATAATTTTAACAGGGCTGTTTCAGTAGACAATTTTGGTCGGAATCCATGTTGGCTTAAAGAGATTAGTTTATTTTCCTCTAAAAAATTCAGTTAACTGATTTGCAATAACTTTTTCAAGTACTTTTGATAGAACTGGTAGCAAGGGAAATGGGACGGTAATTAGAGATATCGTCGGCATCCCCGCTTTTGAAGAGCGGAATGACATGGGGAATTTTCCATATGTCTGGATATGAATAAGTAATAATTGATGTATTGATAATTATCGTTAGGTAAAAAGCAATAACATATAAACCATCTCTAATGAAACGTAAACAAAATACCATCAGATCCAAAGGCGTTAGTTTCTTTCAAATCTTTAATGACTAAGATTACTGTGTTACAGTCCACTGGCCTTGGTTTAAAACTATCGACTCTACTGTGAGGGATAATAGGGTCTGTTTCCAAAGGCATGCGGTTATGCAGTTCTTCCTGTGTTTTTTCAAAGGTCTTTCTCCCCACTTCTGCGAAGAATTCGTTAAACTCTTCAGCTTTACGTTGCAAATCATCTTTGGTATCACAATTCAGCTTATTCGTATCGCTGTGTTTTCCATTGAAAAGCATATTATTAGTAATCTTCCACGTAGCACCCATGTCACCTTTAGCATTTTTAAATTCTTGTTTATAGTTACTGCCTTCTACTATCAGTTAACATCGAGTTTACCTTTTTCTTCAGTTCCTTATGAGTTTCTCTGAGCTGAGTATTTTCTCTTTGATTTTTTAGCTTTTTCTTTACGTTATCTCTTACCATTATCGTCTCTTTTATAGTATCAGAATCCCAAGGGGCAGGGGGACGAGTTACTTCTCTAGTAACTACAGGTGCGCACATATCTACACAGGATGTGAAAACATTGGTTAAAATTTCTACTTGCTTACTTACGTTATCGGTACTTAAAATTTGATTGAATATGTGAACATTATTCATAAGTAGAGAGCAAAGAGTTTCTTGAGAGTAATTTTTCAAGCACCTAAAAGTTTTAAAAATAGTTTGCCTTTTCGGTTTACGAACGTTCAGCAAAGTTAAAATATTCTCGTGATCTGCTATTGAGCTAGGGGTTACCTCTGATTTTCTTATCATATATTTAGAATTTGTAATGACTAGATCGATAAGGGATGCTGAGGTAGAAGTGATTCGTGTGGGTTTTATCTACAATCTGGTCAAATCTTAAGTTTTTAATTAGCTTACCCAGTTTGTTCTCCTTTTTTAACAGATCATCATTAAAATTCCCATAAATGAAAATAGGTTTATTGCGTAAAATTACTTCCTTAAAGACGTCTGAAAATATAGTTAAAAGAGGTAACAGCAGCTTTAGGATTTAGGGAAATTTTCCATGTTGGACGGAGACCCACTTATCTTCCACTCCCTCCTGTTTTTCGATCCCAAATTTCAGCTCGGTGACTTTCAAATAATTCCTTATATACAAACATACACCTCCACCTCGACCATGATCCTCACGATATATATTATACTCAGGTATATGAATAAAGGTATCACTTATATAAGGATACAACC
>NW_027171463.1:0-17438 GCF_036898095.1 Palaemon carinicauda
CCCCAACCCCAACCCCAACCCCAACCCCAACCCCAACCCCAACCCCAACCCCTAATTTAAATTAAATTTTATCTATCAAATGCTAAGGATTATTGCAACACTTCTTTTGGTCCAGTGGCTTTGCTTTACTTCTGAGTTAATGTTCACCGAAATGATATAATTGGTTGAATGCCCCGTAGTGGATAGAGTACCTCTCCTCTCAAGAGTCTTGTAAATCGGACACATATAGGTGAAGTATTTCTCACTAAATTCAAGCTTGTTGCAAGGTTTTATCATCAGGACCGGCAATTCCTAGAACAAAACTCTATCTTCTTGTTCAATCAGTAACTTATTCTCAAGATCCAACTTGGCACCTTCCAAGTTCAGTCCATTTATCAGGAAATTCCCCTCAACAAAAGAGTCTGGCTTCTCATCAACGAATTCGAACATGAATTGAACCTCCTCAACAGGCATATTCTTGAGCCTTGAGTAGTTTTGTTTGACACCAGTGAAAAATGACTAAGTAAAGTAGAAGGCCTAAAGCTTGAATACCTCCGGCTGGCCATTTTCTATCCAGTCCTAGAAGAACTCGACCCTAAAGATCAAATCTTTGACAAAGTCGATGAGGGATTTGAGCGAAGCGTAACATTTCGAAGACCAAATGAAAGGAATCTGATTGTTAAATACGGACTCTGCGAATACTTCTAAGTCGGAGGTCATAACTTTGATCCCTTTGAAAGCTTCAATAAGCTCTTTCAAAGTAGTCTTAAGATGCTGGGTGAGTTTGTTGTATCTGAGGAGCTCTTGAATGAGGACTGTATTTATACATAGATGCTTTTCTTATGGGAATTTTTCTCTTACATTTTCTACATCGAACTAACCTGGAATTTCTTATAATATCTACTAAGCTCTCTCCATTGTCGCTTTTTGCATATTACTATTGTCACCTTGGGAGCCTGAACTTGCAGATAGCAGCTCTTGGACTAATTTATTTGCTAATTGCTTTGACTGTTAAATCGATGCATTTGAGTGAAGCCCGAATATTTCAGGCTAATTCATGTCAGGTAGGGTCCTAACAAAGTCAATTGAAGTATCAATATCTTCTAAGAATTCGACATTGGGAATTCTAAACTCTTTAATATTGCAAAAGGCATAATCCTCCTCTAACGCGTCTGTATTGTAGAAGTCATTGATTAGCTCAGTAATCAGAATTCTATCGAAATTATCGTTGACCTTTCCTCCATAGAAGCACTCTGCCGTGAGATAGTTCAATTGTTTCCATTGTAAGTTTTCATCGTTCAAGGTCTTTTTGAGCAGTTTTATACTGATACTGAAATCAGCGTCAGTGAAGTCATAACTATTGTTCCAGCCTAAGGCGCCAAATTTCTTTCTCTCTTTGAGCAAAATATGGAAATAGGAAATTGAAAGGAACAGTTTTTTCCATTCGTTGGGCATATTGCATTCGAGGAATTTTTCTTTCTCTTTTTTGGACGCGCCTTATTAGGAATAGATTTGGATGAGATTGTTTTTAATACCTCTTGGCTGGTTTTTCTAAATTTTAAGCGAAGTTTGCAGCAATTCAGGCAAATACTCTGGAGTACAGTTCGAAGTTAGCCACATTCTGAACTCAGGATTGAAAGCCCTATCCTTGATTTGTTAGAGTTTTTTGAAATCTTCTAATAGTTCTAGAATCGTTGGCAAGAACTTGACACACAAATGGGTGTTTTGTAAAAATATCCATGTACCTGCTCTCATACATTCTGTTATTTTAGCCGCAGCGAAGGCGTCTTAACCTCTACCTAATGAGACGGAAGTTATGTATTTCTTCTTCTCGTCTGATAGTTTTTGAAGTTCGTCCTAAGGATCGTCACCAGGGTTTAACAAAAATAGGATTGGAGAGAAACAGTTTGATTCTTCAAACGAATCACTCAACTGAATGGGGCTGTTTTGGACGAAAAACTCACCCATGTAGGTTGCCAAGAATTCTTATGTCTTTTGCAACATTAAGTGAGGTTGAAACAACTTTACTACTATAATTTTACTGAATTCTGGGATGTTTTCTAAAGGGAAAATTGAGAAGTCCATTGTTTAGATGAAGTTCTTGAAATTCTCCAGACTCTGTTCACTTTCTACTACTAAATCGTACAGTCCTTTGAAGGTACTCAAGCAGTCTAGCATTTAGATGTTTTTAAACTATTCATCTGAGAAAAAGTCTTTATAGATGTTTTCTTTTTCCTCTAAATTAGATATTATTCCTGTCAGGAAGAACTAGAAGTCTTCTTAGATAAAGATTTCTTCTTACTTCATTACTTCTATTGCCATCATTATACAGAATAAGGTCTGATGGTAACTAAATATAGACCTTGTAATTTCCATGTAAAGCTTTTTCTTGAAACTCTCAATTATGTTGATTACTTTTTATTTTACCTGAGCTTTAGGTACTTTATCAGCTGATTTTATACCTTTCTTGTAAATGTTGATATAGAACTCCAAAGAGAATTGGTACATGTATTCAATTTTTTGAAGTTAAAGGACACTGAAATAAAGACTACTCGAAATATTTGCAATTGGAATATAATGACTCTTTATGTGCTGAATTCTTTCTTGTGTGATATTGCCTTCTTTGAGTCTTAATTCAACTTCGTTCGACTGTTTCTTAGAGTTTTTGAGAGTCTCGATCAATACTTCATCGTCGAGCATCTTATCAGCTTCCGTTTCTTAAAGGAGCCTCAAAATAGTCTCTTCTATTTGCTTTAAAATTTGGAAGTTTTCCAGCTTTTCGAAGGTGATTTTCTTCTATTCTTCTAGGTAAGAAGGTTCTTCCTCCTTAAAGACAATCTACAAAAGTTGATCTTTTAAGGCCTCGAAAGTAGTATTGAAATTGAGTAGATTAACTTTCATTAAAACGTCTGTTTTGTAATGCGGAGTTTGCATCTGAGTGAACATGAAAAGTCTGAAATCGTCATGTTTGGTCATTTGCTGTTGACCGAAATTGATTACATTAGTTCCATTCACCACTTAATGATTCGCCTTATTCAAAACTCCATCCAACACAAAATCTAGCGATTCAGTTACTCCCGTCAATATCAGAACCTTCCCGAATTGAATAGCTCTCTCAAGTTAGAGTGACAAGTCCTTTCCTGGTTTGCAAATAACTAGAGCGTCTTTGTTTATTGAGTTTTGATTTTTGATCCATTTGATTGCTTGGTTCTAAGGGTCGATGAATAATGGATATTGCTAGGATTTCTGGATTATAATCGCATTCTCCTTCGACACACTGTCTAAAGGCAACTCTTATAAGACCCATTCCTGGATCTGAATTTCATTCCCCATGGACTCAATGAAAGAAAAGTTTTAATCACAAATGATGCCGTTCTGGGAAATAATCTCCTGCCAGTTGGTGACTAAGATTTTTCTGAACTCTCCTGTAAAGCCTCCCAAGTAGGAGATGAACCCAACAGACAAAAGACAATCTCCTAATAAGTTTTCGATTTGGGAGTTGATTTTCTCAATAGACTCTTTCCACCTGACGTTTTCGTTTGCCAATCCATTGGTTAAGTGCGATGCCCTCTCCAGTTTTTTGTGACAGTCGTCAATTTGGGACTGAAGTTTTTACTTTTCCATTGTGTATTGCTAGAATTTTATTGAAAGTTGGTTACATTTGTCATCGACCTCTTTCAACTGGGCCCTTTTTTTGTCCAATTCTTCCTAGGCTGTCTTTAGTTTTTTATTCGCTTCAGCCAAATCATTACGTAAAGGTAATATATTCTTATTTACAAAGTGGAATTTATATATAGCTAGGCACCATCTACAAAGACCTTCAGCGGCTCTTGAAGCTTTTTGTACTTTTTCGGGAGCAAAGTTCGGATTCTTTTCCAAAAAGATCTTCATCTTTTGCACAATATTCTCAGGGATATTTTCTCTGTCATAGTTTTTCAGTCTCTTTAAGAACTTCTAAGGGTCCGCCAGCATTTTTATAGTGTCATCCCAATAGTCGACTTCCTTCATCTCTATAGTTTTTTTGCCTTTCTAGCCAAGAAGTATACAAACCGCATCGGTTACCAGTCTAATCATTGCAGGAGGCTTTTTATAAGACTTCATCTGGATAAAGTCATCACGATCGATGGTCTCTAAAGCTTTAATAGCTGCCTCTAAGGTTGGCATGGCCTCAGACAAAGCTTCGTTACATTGATCTTAAATTGATTGAGCTGCCTCTTTCTGTTGATTTGTGGCGGCTTCTTCTATCTCAACTTAAGCTTTCTAGGCATCGGCAATGGATTTTTGTTCATTTACAACTTCCATTACTTCTTTGGTTTCTCTGGTTTTTACTTGTAAGACAGGTTCCAAATCTTTCAATTCTTGTTCCATGTCTGCAACTAAAACTGAACAATTTTACAATTTTTGGACACCGTCTACGTAAGTAATTTTCTATTTCTCTAGCTAAGAAAATTTATCCTGGTAAATATTATTGAAGTTTTTCAACAAATATAGGTAAGACATGAAGTTTACGTACAGCTAATGTCTAGTTTACTAAGCATATTAAGGTATTACGTTATTGACCTGTTAGTGCATCTTGACAGTTATCTCTGACACTTTCACAACCATATCTGTCTCCATTTCGAGTTCTTTTTCAAGAATTTGATGAGAAACTTAGCTTAAAGAGTGTTCCGACCAGCCTTACAACCAAATAGGACTAGTGCATGATACTAAGGATGGTAAATTCCTTATTCTTTGCCTCAAACTATCACCGATTGGTGATAGCGACAGAATTATATGGAGGTTTTCTTTGCATTTTTGCACAAACCATTCCCACTGTTACAAAGGAGTGTTGAGCGGTATTCTTTATCTATCGGCTAACTCCTTTACGTCGAATAGGAGGTTTTCTTTCTCCTCAGCGTTGAAGAGATTGTTTATTTCACCCGTATTCAAGAAATTGTTGATATCCTCCAACATAATCTCATTGAATATTTGATTTTCCGCGATTAAGAATGTACTTTACTCCTCTTTAAGGGCAATATCTCTGAGCATATTTTTCAAAAACTCGTACCAGTCGCCTAGCCCGTAGTCTTTTTCCACCTCTATCTCGTATTATGAATATTCTTATATGAAAGAACAAAGTTTTGTATAAGTATGCGAGCCCTGGCCGGACATGGCAATTAGCAAAGCGTTTCCTTAGAAGTTTGATATGATTCTGTTGATTTTAGATATCAGTTGAAGAGCTTCATTGAAAAGGATTATGTTCAGTTGGGATCTGGGGAATTATTCGTTATAGCTCATTATAGAGTTCTCTACGCTCTCCTTAACTTGGTCCATCGTGAGGAACTTGTAGGTTCCGTCTGTGAAATTCCCGAAGACAATTTCAGTCTTATTGGGAATGGGGTCTAAGTTGTGACCTTGGAAGATTTCATCGATACCGTCATGGAAGAGGTTCTCATCAGCCTCGTCGACGAGTTTGTCGAAATAGATTCTGTCAGCTTCGTGAATGAAGAGTTCATAAAGCTAAGCTATGTTGTCTCTGTCGACAGTATATTGGTTGGAGCCTACACTCAAACAACCTTATATGAGTTTCATAACGTCTCTCAAATTGAATAAGTAATGAGATTTCTTGGGCAAAGGTTTGAAGTTGTTAACGACGTGCTGGTGGGTCTCGAGGATTACGTTCTGTAGGTTTTAGATTTGTTTAATGACTGTTTAAGGATGATCTTGTAACCCCCATTGCAAAAAGGACTAAACAATAGTTTACAAAACATTTTTTGACAGTTCAGCAATGTAAATGCAGTTGAAATACTTAATGACTCTTTTCTACAAGAAGTTTCGCGTTTAGTCCATAGACGAAATGAACTGAATATCAACAATTCGGTTGAATTCCAATGTTTTTCTGTCGTACCATCCACCTTAGGCAAACCATTGTCTCAAAAGTTCCAGAGCTGGCTGGGCTCCATATTTTTACTTCTTTACCATGTTTATGTCGTCGATGAAAATAACGTTTCTAACACCGATGATCGGACCATATGTATTTTTAGCTCTTTTTTGTTTTTCCAATTTGCTTTCCAAGACATTCTAGACATTTTAAGGGGTTGTATTGGCGGTGAAGGAGGTATAGGTACTAATGAAGTTCGAACCTAAGTTTTATAGTAAGTTTTTTACAATCGTGGTCTTACCTACACCAGTTGGACCTGAGTACAAAACATGAACGTTGTTATAAATGAGCTTTTGTAATATAGATTTGTGACGAATGGTGTCACTTGTAGGAATGAAAATTTCGTGAAATTGAGCGTCTTTGGGAATCTAAGTTACTTGAGTCGACTTCCAAAAAGTCCAATTTTTACTTGGGTCATAGTAAATTTCAAGGACATTGTTTTCGTCGCTGAAAATATGGTTAGCACCAAGGAAAGTCTGAATTTCGATGAATTCTTTGATTATTTCTTTCAAAATTTGATCAAATGATTGTTGGTTTTTTTGGTTTAGTACATTTCCGTAAGTGTAGATCAAACTCATCACATAGAAACAATAAATTTCAGCTTTCATTGCATCGTTCAGCTAAATCTTGGCAGGGACTAAGTTGGGGTTTTCTTCTAGCTTCTCAAACTGTTCTTATTTGGACACATTCTTTAGCAAAAAGGTTTCAAAAAGTCTCAAAAATGCTGCATACATTTGTTAGTACGAAGTTGCAATTTCCAGCTTTACGTCGTGCTGCATTTTACTTACAAGCTTGTCGAGTAAATGTTGTTCCAAGTAAAGGTAGAATTCATAATGTTGTTCAGACTGGAGACCTCTAACCAGGTTGAAAAACCAAGGCTTGAAGAAGGATTTTGTGCCTAAATCGTTTTGTTCTAAGTAGACCATACCACACCTAGAGACTGTTGCTGGGGATGCTTCGTTCAGGTCTTAGACTTCGAACATAATGGTACAGTTGGGGAAAAGTTTGATGGTTTCACCATTGGAGAGACAAAGTTTTTTATTATCATCGAGGACAGTGTTCATGTTTTCGATCCAAAGGGCGTCGACTGGGCCGTCGAATATTACCCAATCCTTGTCAGTTTTGGAGTTTGTACAGTTTCTGAACAGATAGGGCGTTATACCGTCTACCCATTCTCCCGATTGCGTCACGTCACCATATAAGAGTTGGGTGTTAATAGACTTTGGGTTCAAAACGTGTTTGTTAATTAGTCCATATTTATAGACATTTTCTTCATGCATGATTACTTTCTTCAATTGGTGTTTTTACTCGTATTGTAGTTAGTAATCATATCCATACTTGGAAGTTACTTAAAACTGCTAATCTTCTTTCATTTGCACCTCTTTGACCTCCAAAATGCCCAATTCTTTCATGATTTCAGTCTTGTTTTTGAACTCTATTGCCTAAGACAGGATATCGATGATGCTAGATTTGCCCGAGTTTTCTTGTCCAACAACCATCAGACCGTGTCTGACTTGGATGGTTTCGTAAAGCTACATGACCTTCTTCTTGTACTGATCTGAACCAAAATATCTGTTGACTTCGATTTGTTCTTCAATAAATTCGGTCAAAGGATTTTCTTGTTTTGGCATGTCTTACTGAAAGAGATCGAACAGGATGTTTTCAAATAGTGGAACATCTTTTGCAACGAATTTGGGAATATTACAATCTCTTATAGCTTTTTCACAAAGTTCGTATTCACTTTTGTCAGGATGTTATTTTTTTTCATTTCCGGCAGCCATAATAATAGCTTTTACTGCTCTCATACCAAAATCGTAATGAGTTTAACTAGACAGTTATTAGGACGACAAACTCAAAGCTTCTGTTACCTTGATTGACAGTTTCCTTGATTGCTAGAAACCTACGGAATAAAGACAGATTTCCGTGATCATCGAATAGTTGGGAATCATCATGGACACTGGTCTGAACAAAGACTTCAAGTTGTCAGGCAAATCGGACCTACCAGCGTATCCAGGGTTCATTGTGATAAAAATGGCACAATTAGGGTCCAAACTGATGGTGGTGTTTTCGAACCTGAACTCCTTAGGAGCGTTTTTGTAACCTAGCCTTTTGATGATTTCTTATTAGATGGTCAATATTTACTAGGCGATTACGGACAATACGTCTAATTCGATTCTGTTAAACTCATCGAAACAAGCCCAAGATCCACAACAGCAAAGACCTTTGAAAAATTCTCCCATTCTTATGTAATCAAGCTAGTCTGAACAGTTAAATACAATACAATGTTTTGCAAGGGCTTTTGCCAAGTCTTTTGTGGTCTCTGTTTTACCTGTACCTGCAGGACCTTCTGGTGAACCACCCAAGTAAAGAGCCAAGGCGGCCATAAGAGTTTGGTAACAACGGTCAGTTAATGGGGTTATAACCAGTCTAGGTTGGTTACCTAAATATTCGAAGCCATAGGGTCTGACTGTGCCGACCATTTGGACTTACACATTTGGCTAGTTGTAGTATCTCATTTGCTTTTACCACTCAAAGTCGTTTTTATCTTTTATGTTTTAGTCTAGCAAGGATTACACGATATCAACTTGATGGACATAAATTACAATCAAAACTGATATTGTTGTCCTGTTCTTTTCAGACAAATCTTCTTTTATGATTTCGATTAGTTGAGACAAATGTTGTTTTTGGCTTTCAATCTATTCTTTCATTTTCTTTTCCTCCATTGCTACTTCTGTTTGGAGTGTATATTAAGTTTGAACTGACAACAAAGTTATTTGGCCTGAGCCGGAGAAAAGCCATTCACTGTTTATTTGGTTTTTTAAAGCCACTAGGTTCTTGAAATTTTCCGTGAACTCATTTTACAAGGTCAACTTCATTTGTGATTCAATTTCATTTAACCAAAGTTCTACTCCTCTGCATTTTTTGTCCTTATCCATTGGGTCAACTGGTTTATAGAATGCAAGCGACTCTTCTAACGATGAGCTGAAATGGGTTATTAGATTGTTGTCCTAAAATCTCAATAGGTTTATACCCTCAAAACACTTGTTCATATGTTCTTGTACTGCTCGGGTTCTCTTGTTTGCGCGAGGATTTGTAGTAGCTCGTCATTACTTAAAAAGTAAAACCTTGGGAATATCGACCTCTTCTTGTTCAAGAAATTGTTCAGTCCTTTCTGCACCATTTCTAAATCTTCTATCATCTTTTTCAACATCTCTTTCATTTTGGCTTATTAGGCGGCCTCCATCACATCAGGATTGTTCTAAGCAATTTGAACAATATTCGAGAGGGATTTGTCGACTTGCTGGTATTTTTAGCCTTCCCTTTACATTTCTGCAATGATTTCCTCGGAGAAAAAGATCTGCATAAGGTACATCCACATCTGTTATAATTTGATCCAAAGTTCGAGGTTTTCTTGGATACGGAAAAGTGTCTATTTCCAGGTATTAACTTCATTTTAAATGCATTTGATATATGGCGAGATCGAGATGATCAAAGTTTTTGCAATATCTTCGTCTAATTTGTCTAGAACGGGCTACAGTTCAATTAATATATGATAACCTTTATGAGGTCCGAATGTTAGTTTCATTTATTTCCATTCTTGTTTCATCTTGGTAATCATCTTTTCGAAAGATTTTTCTTTGGTGGCGTTTTCTGATTGTTCATGAATGATATCTTTGTAATTTAGGATGTTAGACTCGAACAACTCTTTGATTTTAATGTTTAAGTCTTTATTTAGTTAAAGGTCGCAAGTCAAACCAGCTAACTCTTCTTCGGAATATTTGTCTTTGTTTTCTATATATTGGTCCGATTTGTCTTTTATAAGTTCATTGATCCTGTTGAAATGTCTTTCCTACAAGTTAGGATTTTTCAAATCGTAAAGAACTGGCAATTTTGGCTTGAAAGCTGCAAATTTTTACTTGATTTTCTGAACAACCTCTTTCATCTGCATGTTTTGTTTGAAAACTCCTTTTTCCATGTTTGAAAGCTAAGTCCAGGAAGTGTTAATGAACTAAGAAATGATCTCTCTGTCAAACGAGATCAGTTAGTCACCCTCAAATTGGTCGCCTAACTAGTTATCAAAATTTTATGATATTGTCCAGAGGTTCAAGTATGGCTAAAACGTTTTCAAAATTACGTTGAAGTTTGTGAAATCTGTTTAAGCCCATTTCAAAATACTTTCTCTATTGTTGATAACTTCGGTCTCATACTGGCACCTTTTGAGTCTATCGTCAAGTTCGCTAAATTGGCTCCAGATTTGATTAGTTTGTGAGACATCATTGAGAGTCATATAGGTTTCTAAGGTGAGTTGAATGTCTCTCATTTCCTGCACACATTACTACTGTTGTTCAGAAAGTTCAGAGGAAAATCTATTTTCCATGCCCTTGATTCGATAGAGACATTCGTCTCTCTTAAGCTAAAGTTCTAGAGGTCTGCCGTATACTTTCCAGCACATTTCGAAGTCCTTATAACTAATATTGTGATACATTATCTACAGGAGATTCATTTTCTCCATGATTTCATCGATATTCAGCTTAATTTCATGCATTTCAGTCAACAATTGTCCGTCGCAGTATTTTTACAAATCATTTGAGTGTTCTAGGTTCTCTGGTACTTGGTCTAATTTCTCAATTGTCTGTTCAACTTGGGTCTCGATTTTCTTATTTTCTGTGTTGATCTTGTTTATCAAAACGTCGTAAATTATGTTTGTGCATTTTTCGATCCTTGTCTAGAAAAATTGTTTGATTTCTTTGACGTCAATTTGGAAAATACATAGTAAAAGTTGATCTTTGAAAAGAGTTTTCTCAACGAAAACTTGTGCGTTACGGAACTTCAAGATTTTTTTTTCAAAGTCCTTGAATTTCTAGACCTATTCCATCTTCTTTTTAAGTCTTTCGGGGGTGTAAGTCACAATGAATTCTAAATTTTCTTTCATCTCGTTCAAAAATGTCTCAGAAACGCGTTGAATATTTTGGAAGATCCTTTACAAATTCTCATTCGTTTCGACGTACAAATAGTCCCTCTCATCTTCGAAAATCTTCAGAAAATTATTCTTCCTGGCTTGCCCGAGTTCGTTGTTTTTCATGCAAACTATTTGTTATATGGACTGAAGAGACTATTCTTTAACGATTTTGAACTGCTCAAGCCATTGCTCGATGGAAGGTTCTAGCAAAAGCTCTGACTTATTATAGATAAGTTTCTAGTAGCACTGGAGTTGCTTGAGCTCGGAAAATTGTAACTCTCTTTGATAAGTAATTATATTGTCATAGGTGATTCCGTCGAAATTTTCCAGCTTGTTAATTTCTAAGAACTGTTGGTAAGGCTAGTTGAGTTGCTTTTCGTAGTTTTCCATACTGTTCCTGAAAATCTCTCTAGCTGAACGTTCGTATAGCATGTTGATTGTCTGTTGGAATAACTTCAACTTTTGACAAAGGTTTTCATCAAGTTTATCTTCTCTTAGTTTTTCTTTCTGTTCCTGGGTGACTAAAGTCCTTAACAAGGTTTGATTTCTTTCTCTCACGATTTTCATTTCTCTCGCAACGATGTGGAAAATATCAAAGCTGCTATCATATAGATCGTTTTAGATGTCTCTTGTAACGTCAATAATCTATTAGCCTGAGTCTTTTTTGTATCTCTCTATACCTGTTATTGGGTCTATGAATTGGTTAACTATTAGTTACTTCTGCTCCAATATTTTCAAATTAACGTTCAAATTCTGCAAGATCTTCAATTTTTCTGGGTCTGCAATGTGCATTTTTTCCTACATTTGTTTGAAGAATACTATGAAATTTTTGTTGGAATTGGTAGAAATGACTCCGATCTTGTTTGTTTCTACTCTTTTCACTTAGGACTAAGGGATGAAAAAGTGCTAAGGGATGTAGTTTTTGAAAAGGTTTTGTCGTTATTGGTTGAATGGTAGAGTCCTTAAGAATTATATTTCCTTGTTGGCCCTTTGGAAATCGTCTTTGATTTCTTGAACTAAGTCGTTCATGAAAAGGTTGTACCTTTTCCTGTGTTTGCAGAACTCTTTCTCTAAAAGCTCTTTGCCTGATAGTTCATTTGGGTTATTGAATTCTTTGGGTTTTCTATAGGCAAACTTTTCTTTAGCTGTCATTGAGTCGAACTCAAGTACATTCCTGTACTTATAATTCTTTATTTACAAGATAACTCTTTGGAAAGCTCTTTCCAAAAGCCAAGGCTGAATTTCGAACATTTCCGACTGCATTTCGTTAATGATAGAATGATATTTCAACCAGGTCTCGGAAATTTGTCTGAATTTCTCAGAATCTTTCAGTGTCTGCTGAAACCTTCTTTCTGATTCACCGAAAAACCTGAGATTTAGCCTGCCAACCAATTTCTGTTTTCCGTTGTCCCATTGAATTAAGTACCTGCACTTTTCCAAGTCATATTTGACGACTAAACATTCTTTCCATTAGAAATTTCCTTAGTTGTCAAAATATTTACTATAGCCATAAGTTAAACCCTGTTTTTTACCATCTTTGTCTTCTTTCAAAGCATATTTATTGACCAACTCTTCTCCTTCTTACAGTTCATTAAGATTATAATAATCCAAAGGTAAGAAGTAACTATTCTTTCTCTCCTCCTCAACGGATTTCTCGTACTAAAGCATTTTCTGGTATGTCTATTCCATGGACTGAAGATCATTGATTTGTTCATCTGAGACCAAATATGGGGATTATTTAGTAACGTCAATCAGCTAATCTTAGAGGAATTTTTTCTTTTGTCTTTCTTCTTCTTCATATTCTGCAGCACGGATGTCTCTTTGGGTCAACTTTACTGTCTTGTAACCCGTCATATGTTTTGCTGAGTTTTAATTGCGGCTTTAAACGACATATGTATTTCTCGATTTAATTGACTGTTTCACTTGTTCTTGTTCTTAACTAATGATGGATTTCAGGTTTCTGGCAGTATTGTGAGTCGGTGGTCTGAGAACTTTCTATAATATTTTTATTTCGTTCTAGCTTTAGTTATTTTGAGCCTCACCTTATATGTTTTTGAAAATTTTTGTTGATGGACTCATGACGTTATTGGATATTTTCTTTAGGTTCTTTGTAATCCTGATACCATGCAGGTCTTGATCAATGGCAGTTTGAGGTCTTATATGTTATTTGAACTAGGCGGAATGAGGGTTCTTGGCTGACTGTTATCTTAAAGACTGCATTTGTTTGCTCTTTTGTTTCGCGGAGGCTTGCCTCATTTCCTTGAAAGATTGGTTTCCTTACAAGAGTGATTCCAAAGGAATGTCGAGTTTTTGTGCTTTCTCTACTTTTTCTCGATTTAATACAACGTACTGACCAGGAGTATCGATGAAATCGAGGTTTTTTTCGCCGTTTATCAGCTCTTCAAGTTATTTTTGGTTGTTTTTGTGCATTTCGTAGTTCCTGTATTTCTCGATTGCTTTTTAATGTCGGTCGATTTTCGCCGACAAAGGCTTTTCTTAACCGTTCGGCTTCATTAAAATGTTTCAAATATTTAAATATTCAAATAGTTTTATATTCTCAAATATATCTTCCTGATCTCGACAAAATACGCGCAAAATATATAATACCCCGAAATGTCTAAGAAGTAAGTTTACACAGAAACGGAAGCCAATACATAGAACAAATTCAACATCCAGCATCAAAAGTTCTTAAAATAGCTCGTACACAACTTCGATTACCGTACAGAAGCCATTAAAAACAAACTTGTAGTATAGGACCCTGACTATCACGGCAAAATCAAAACCTTCATCATGAACGCCTTTCAAAACTAGGCAACTCAAGTCGGTCTAATTTACGGCAACAGCGGCAATGGAAACTCAACCGCTATTTTAGACGCCGTCTATAACATAAACGAAGAAGAAAAGCAATACCTGAACAGATAGAAGATCTTCAACATTTCCTTGAATGCCAATTTGTACCAAACCGACAAAGATTTGGTAGTTTCAATAGTCAATTAGTTGTAGACGATTATTAAGTACTTACAAAAAGAAAACTAAGTCAAGATTAAGTATGAACATGTGTACAAAGATATGTTTTCTTTTGACTAAATCACAAGCGTCGTAGAAGAGCTGGACTGCAATTTGTTAATTATCATAGACAAAATTCACGAATTGGCATCTGTAAAAAAATAATCTTTGTTGTACTCTTTGTTTGGATGGCTCAAGAACATCAATTCTAGTGTTGTCCTTTTAGGTATTACCCAGTTTAACTTCGAATCCCAACTGGAAAAAAGAATCAAATCAAGACTCTCTTACGAATCTTTTTATTGTTCTCAAATGAACGTAGAAAACTTAATCGAAATCATCCAAAGGAGACTAACCTTTAAACAAGAAAACTCACTATGGGCTAAAAATTTCGCAGAAATGATTCAAAACTGCAACCAACTGAACGACAAGCTCGTCGTCAAAATCAAAAATATGCAAAGGCCCATTAAAGACTTCCTTGCCATTTTCAGGTTCATTTTTACCGAGATTCATTTGGAGTTGAGCAAATACCAAGAAAACCATCCATTCGTAGAAGCTGTTGAGAAAAAGAACCACAAAGAATTTGTAGACCAGCTCTCACTATACATCGAAAACCAAAGTCTCAACCTAAACATGCTTTACAATCAGCCAGTCTATTGTGCCATGAGTCTTTCCATGAAAGACCAGTTCTTGATTTTTCTCATGTACAAGATGGTGAGGGACAACAAGCCCAACATAACTTTCGCGACCTTGATGCACGAGATGAACGACTATAAAAAGTTCCTGTTGACCAAAAGGACCCAAACAGTAATTCAATTTTCGGAGAACGTTTTCGAACAGTCGTTGAATATTTTGAAAAGTTTGTAGATAATTACGGCAGACAACACTAAGATGGAGGCAGTTTAAAATTAACAATTGCATTTGTGGTTGACTGAAGAAGATGTTCAGCAGTTGTACAATGCCAAGAAACATATTTTGCCAAGCTATATTGACGAGCTGTACAGTAACAGACAAAAGTGAAGAGGATATAATATATCATTTAAGTTCTTCGTCTTTTTCAAAATCGCCCCAATTTGTGTGTTCAAATTGGTTGGCGACGTCACCGAAATCTTAAAAATTGTCAAAATTGTCAAGCTACTAAGAATCTAGTTACTTTTTAGTTTCTCTTTTATCTTTAAGTCCGCTTGATTTTGCCTCGCTTTCGACGCAAGAAATTGTGTTTCTAAACTGATCAGCCAAATCGTCATGTCCGAATTCTATTGTCGGTTGCCTTTCATAATAATAAGGCGCCTCACTATCTTCCATGTTATTTTCTCTTTTGTGCTACTCGGAAATTTGCTTTTCTTGCCTTTTCCTCGCAAGGTATTCCTATTTAATTTTCTCTTCAAGGGTAAGTTCTTCGTCCTTTTTCGTATTGATGGATTGGTACATTTCTTGAATTTGTGCCTAACTTATAGTATTTGACTTTTTCAAGGTCTCAAGCTGCTATTCGATCTTCCCATTTAAAAGGTCGTTTTCCTTTTGCAGCCTGTTTAGTTGGTCGTTTTACATTTAAATTTGGTACTCATAGGATTCTTAGTTGTCTTTTAGCTTTTGAAGTTGGTCTTATAAGGTGTGTATCTTAGACTCGTATTTTACAACGTTGGAGTTCTTCCTCTGTAGCATTAGAAGCTACTCAAAGTTATTCACGTTAGAATTTATGTCTAGTTTGTTTTCCTCCAAATGATTCATTATCTACGTAAATTTCTACTTTATCTCTTACAAATTTTTAACATTTTGTTACTTTTGCTACAAATTATGTTCACTAACTTTTTTGAAAGTCTCCAATGTTTACTCTTATTTGACAAGATTTTTTATTAGCTGTTCCTTTATTCTTTCTAATTCGCGATTTGTTGTTGAAATCGAACTCGAAATTCGGTATTTAAGTACTTTAGGTCTATTGTTAGACTTGCAATTATTTTATATGAGCTTACAATTATTATATTTGTTTTTGCTATTGCGTTATTTATTACTACTGCTGCTGGATCTTTTGTTGGTCTTCTTCGTTTTGTTGGTTTTGGATGATCAAATTTGACTGCATCATTTAATTCGGCATATTTTGAGGCTGAATTTTTATAGTCGGTTATTAAGACTAATTCTATTAAGTTTGCATGAATTAACCTGGTTCTTGCTGAGCTGAATAATTTTCTTGTTTTTGCGGGGATTGACTTTGGTTGAACTGGAAGTTTGAAAGCTGCTTTACTTTTACTGGGAAGTTTTGTTCTATTGTACGGACTTGTTGATACTGGCTTATTTTTCAATTGTAGGTGCCATGTCCCAAATGTCGAAATTGTTTTGATTCTGGGGAGGAGAGTTGGCTTTTGGTTGATTTGGTTGGTTAAAACTGTTAAAGTTGTCCCAGCTTGATTGTACATTTGATTGTTACTAAGTCGACTAGACTAATGAGACCTCGTTTAGGGAATTTAGATTGCCAAAATTGCTTTTTTTGTTGACTTCAAGGTTTTAAGGTTATGTACTTTTAGGGCTTTGGAAATTGCTAAAGGAGTTTTAAGTATTGTTTTAGGTGTTTTAAGTGATGCTTTGTGTGTTGGATTATATATTTAACTATGAATTTTGATTTCCGAAGGCATTTGACATCAAATTCTGGTGTTAATAGTTGTTATTTTGGTTAAGTTTTGCCTAAGTTTGGGTCTAGAAATCGAAATTAACTGGATTGACAGGGATAGATTATTGTTATTGTAATTAAGCTTGGCTTCTTTCTGCCAATTTCTAAGCGCTCCCGCTGCTATTTTACCTTATCAACTTTTTCTCTATTGCTTATTAAATTAACATATTTCCTTCAATATCTGGTTATCTCACAAAATTGAGGAATTCCTATGGTGTGTCTGGCAATAATTTCCTATTTTCTTGCTTAATCAAGCTTAACAAATGCACAGCTCCCATGAATTGATACTTGTTGAAATACGACGAGTCACCCTTTTGGAAAATGTGATTCAAAATTTGCTAGATCTGCTCACTTGACAATTAGGCTTTGTTAAATACCTCCTTTACTTCTTACAACGTTACGTAACCTTTCCCATCTCTGTCTGATTTTCTAAAATACATCAAGTATTTTTCCTGATTCTAAGGACTTATCGAATAAGCCTTCTCTTCGATTTGCTTGTTAGAAACAAGATCCAATCTTGGCAAGGGGGCGTCAATGTTGTTTATTATAGATTCCCTAGAGACTGGTATATTGTTTTGAGCGTAGGCTATCAATCTGAGTAAAACATAGAGTTCTTCTCTGTCTAGCTCTTATGGGTTAGAGGCTGACATGGTCCATATGCGGTTGAGTGTCTCAGGTGGCAGTCCAGACCTTAAGAAATAGCTTGCTTTACTTGCAGGCACTTTTGAATTATTTGCTGGATCGAGTTGTTGTAAGATTCCAGAGTAAATACCTCTCTCGTTTGGTTTAAGTTTGACTCGTAGTTTTTGAGGTTGAAAATTGAAATCCATATATTTAAAAATCTTGTTCTAATAGGGTTGGGGTTGGGGTTGGGGTTGGGGTTGGGGTTGGGGTTGGGGTTGGGGTTGGGG
>NW_027171464.1:5000-7500 GCF_036898095.1 Palaemon carinicauda
TAACATCTTGCCTCTTACCTCCTACCTCTTACCGCTTACCTCTTATAAGAGGTACATCTCTTACCTCCTACCCTCAACCTCCTACATCTTTTATCCTACATCCTAGATCTTTATACCTCCTACCTCTTATCTCCAACCTCCTACCATCCACATCCTACCTATTACCTCTTACCTCTTACCTCTTACCTCTTACATTCTACTTCCTACCTCTTACCATCTACTTCCTACTTCCTACACTCCACATCCTACCTCTTACATCTTACCTCTTACCATCTACTTCCTACCTCTTACCTCTTACCTCCCTCTTACCTCTTACCTCTTACCTTTTACCCCCTACCTCTTACCTTCTACTTCCTACTTCCTACCTCTTACCTCTTACCTTTTACCTCCTACCTTTTCTACACATTTTCTTTTGTAACCTACCTCTTTCATTTCTTACCTTTTAACGCTTAATTCACTAGCATACCTCCTACTTCCTACCATCCACATCCTACCTCTTACCTCTTACCATCTACTTCCTACCATCCACATCCTACCTCTTACCTCTTACCTCTTACCATCTACTTCCTACCTCTTACCTCTTACCTCTTACCTCTTACCTCTTATCTCTTACCTCTTAACTCTTACCTCCTACCTCTTACCTCCTACCTCTTACCTTTTACCTCCTACCTCTTAACTCTTACCTTTTACCTCTTACCTTTTACCTCCTACCTTTTCTACACATTTTCTTTTGTAACCTGCCTCTTTCATTTCTTACCTTTTAACGCTTAATTCACTAGCATACCTCCTACTTCCTACCATCCACATCCTACCTCTTACCTCTTACTATCTACTTCCTACCATCCACATCCTACCTCTTACCTCTTATCTCTTATCTCTTATCTCTTACCTCTTAACTCTTACCTCTTACCTCTTACCTTTTACCTCCTACCTCTTACCTTTTACCTCTTACCTCTTACCTTTTACCTCTTACCTTTTACCTCCTACCTTTTCTATATATTTTCTTTTGTACCCTGCCTCCTTCATTTCTTACCTTTCAACGCTTAATTCACTAGCATACCTCCTACTTCCTACCCGTTACCCGTCACCTCTTACTTACCTTTAGATTTACTTTTACAACCTACCACACGCCTTATTTGTTTACCTAAAAATTTGTTTACCTTTTACCTCCCTTACTATCTACCTCGTACCTCCTACATCCATTCCTTGACCGCCTATCTACAACTTATGATAATTTTTTACCTATTAGTATTACATCCAAATCTTTACAATCAACTGCATTCCCCTCATCAAAATATACATCAACATGGACATCTATCAAGTAACTTATCGTTCCTACAGGACGTACCTACATGCTACACGCTACCGTGTGATCTACATTATTCTTTAACGCAGAGTCCTGTGACTGACATGTAAGATAATTCAATTACCATTACATATATATATATATATATATATATATATATATATATATATATATATATATATATATATATATATATATATGTATATCTATATATATATAATATATATATATATATATATATATATATATATATATATATATATATATATATATATATATATATATATATATATATATATATATATATATATATATATGGCGTTTCTGAGGGTGGTCCAGTGGTGCTCAACAGTGGCCTGACCCACAGGGTCTGCTAGGTATTGTTCGCAGGCTTCCTTGTAGTTCCGTGCCACCTGTGGGTTGCGGAGCTTACTACAATCAAAGCGTTGGTGTGGTACGCTGTCAGGTGCCCTTCTGGGTGGTCGTAGGGTCGTCACGGAGAGTCGGGAGATGAGGAGTCTGTGGTCCGTCCAGCAGTCGTCCGCTCCGGGCACAGATCGGGTGATGCAGACGTCTCCTCTGTCTCTGGCTCTGGTCAGGACGTAGTCCAGGGTGTGCCAGTGTTTAGACCGTGGGTGTCTCCATGTGGTCTTTTGTCGCTTTGGTAACTGGAAGATGGTGTTGGTTACCACAAGTTGGTGTTCTGCACACAGACCCAGTAGGAGTTGGCCATTGGCGTTGCAATTTCCAATGCCATGGCGGCCGATGATTCCCTCCCACAGGCGATGGTCTTTGCCTACTCAGGCATTAAAGTCGCCAAGCACAACGAGCTTGTCATTGGCGGGCACTGCCTGGATGGTGCGGTCGAGCTGGGTGTAGAAGGCAGCTTTGTTATCATCGGTTGAGGTCATAGTCGGGGCGTAGACAGAGATCAGGGTGAGATGTCTGTCCCGCGTGATGGGGATGCGGACAGTCATCAGTTGCTCACTGATGGCCTTGGGAGCGAGGTTGTGCTGCTGCACTAGCTGGGAACGGATGGCGAAGCCGACACCATGGATGCGAGGCTCCTCTAGGGCCTTGCCTTTCCAGAAGATGGTGTAGCCTGTTCCAGCTTCCCTGATGTTGCCCTCTTCGGGTAGTCTGGTCTCGCTAAGAGCCGCCACATCAACATTGAAGAGGGCTAGCTCCTTGCAG
>NW_027171464.1:12500-15000 GCF_036898095.1 Palaemon carinicauda
TATTGCATCTCAGATAAATAACCAGCCGTGTTTGATGTTTGAGATTTGTTACTAATAAGTTGGTCTCTTTTAGTTCTCAACTACTTAATTAATACGCTTGCGCCAAAAAAAGAGTGATATTTAACCAAAAACCGATAAATCGGTTGGAGCCTTTGACCGGGGACGCCTCTCCATGTCCTAAAATAAAACAAAGAAAAAATTTTCATCTTTTCAATTGAGCGTCTGAAAGAATTGATATAAAAATAAAAATTTTGACCGGGTGTCACCGGTCACTTGCTTTTGACATTACCCATAGTCATAAAACAAAACACTGTGATTCGTGATCAATTCATGGAGATAAAATGTAGTATCCTACACCTATACTATGCTGAGGAACGCATTATAACTCCAACCTCTGATAGGTATTACGTCTTACTACATGTTTCCTGTTTCCTACCTTGTTTCTTCTTGCTACCTCCTACCTCCTACCTCCTACATCCTGCATTCTTATAGTTACACCTCCTACCTACTTCATCTTTTATCCTACATCCTATATACTTATACCTCCTACCTCCTACCCTCTACATCCTACCTTCTACCCTTTACATCCTACACCCTATCTTTTACCTCCTACCTCCTACATCATACCTCTTATCTCCTACCTCCTACATAACATCTTGCCTCTTACCTCCTACCTCTTACCGCTTACCTCTTATAAGAGGTACATCTCTTACCTCCTACCCTCAACCTCCTACATCTTTTATCCTACATCCTAGATCTTTATACCTCCTACCTCTTATCTCCAACCTCCTACCATCCACATCCTACCTATTACCTCTTACCTCTTACCTCTTACCTCTTACATTCTACTTCCTACCTCTTACCATCTACTTCCTACTTCCTACACTCCACATCCTACCTCTTACATCTTACCTCTTACCATCTACTTCCTACCTCTTACCTCTTACCTCCCTCTTACCTCTTACCTCTTACCTTTTACCCCCTACCTCTTACCTTCTACTTCCTACTTCCTACCTCTTACCTCTTACCTTTTACCTCCTACCTTTTCTACACATTTTCTTTTGTAACCTACCTCTTTCATTTCTTACCTTTTAACGCTTAATTCACTAGCATACCTCCTACTTCCTACCATCCACATCCTACCTCTTACCTCTTACCATCTACTTCCTACCATCCACATCCTACCTCTTACCTCTTACCTCTTACCATCTACTTCCTACCTCTTACCTCTTACCTCTTACCTCTTACCTCTTATCTCTTACCTCTTAACTCTTACCTCCTACCTCTTACCTCCTACCTCTTACCTTTTACCTCCTACCTCTTAACTCTTACCTTTTACCTCTTACCTTTTACCTCCTACCTTTTCTACACATTTTCTTTTGTAACCTGCCTCTTTCATTTCTTACCTTTTAACGCTTAATTCACTAGCATACCTCCTACTTCCTACCATCCACATCCTACCTCTTACCTCTTACTATCTACTTCCTACCATCCACATCCTACCTCTTACCTCTTATCTCTTATCTCTTATCTCTTACCTCTTAACTCTTACCTCTTACCTCTTACCTTTTACCTCCTACCTCTTACCTTTTACCTCTTACCTCTTACCTTTTACCTCTTACCTTTTACCTCCTACCTTTTCTATATATTTTCTTTTGTACCCTGCCTCCTTCATTTCTTACCTTTCAACGCTTAATTCACTAGCATACCTCCTACTTCCTACCCGTTACCCGTCACCTCTTACTTACCTTTAGATTTACTTTTACAACCTACCACACGCCTTATTTGTTTACCTAAAAATTTGTTTACCTTTTACCTCCCTTACTATCTACCTCGTACCTCCTACATCCATTCCTTGACCGCCTATCTACAACTTATGATAATTTTTTACCTATTAGTATTACATCCAAATCTTTACAATCAACTGCATTCCCCTCATCAAAATATACATCAACATGGACATCTATCAAGTAACTTATCGTTCCTACAGGACGTACCTACATGCTACACGCTACCGTGTGATCTACATTATTCTTTAACGCAGAGTCCTGTGACTGACATGTAAGATAATTCAATTACCATTACATATATATATATATATATATATATATATATATATATATATATATATATATATATATATATATATATATATATATATATATATGTATATCTATATATATATAATATATATATATATATATATATATATATATATATATATATATATATATATATATATATATATATATATATATATATATATATATATATATGGCGTTTCTGAGGGTGGTCCAGTGGTGCTCAACAGTGGCCTGACCCACAGGGTCTGCTAGGTATTGTTCGCAGGCTTCCTTGTAGTTCCGTGCCACCTGTGGGTTGCGGAGCTTACTACAATCAAAGCGTTGGTGTGGTACGCTGTCAGGTGCCCTTCTGGGTGGTCGTAGGGTCGTCACGGAGAGTCGGGAGATGAGGAGTCTGTGGTCCGTCCAGCAGTCGT
>NW_027171465.1:0-17434 GCF_036898095.1 Palaemon carinicauda
AGTACCCCGGGGGGTAAAAGGGTTAAACAAGTAATATCTAATATATTACATTAGCTCGGTCAGCTACCTAAATTTTTGAAAATTTAACAATACATTCGACAGGAATATGTATGGGAACTTGTCATAAACTTTTGTCTCTCTTGATAGCTCAGTCGGTATGGTCACTGCAGGCATAGTCTCCAGCCGAACAGGTGGTGGTTCGAATCCCCACCCGGCCAGAAGCTGTTACCATAAAATGAATTCCAAGTGGATATATATTCCCAAGATAGAATTCGGTATTAAATGCCATTTGTGGGTGATATTTACATTAATTAAAATCACGTGTGCCTGTGATATATGTTCATTAAAATAACCACGTGTTGCAAACTCACGATTCAGCTATCATGGTGGAGATGGGTTTATTTCAAGTCTGTGAACATATTCCTGAATTCGACAGGAATATGTATGGGAACTTGTCATAAACTTTTGTCTCTCTTGATAGCTCAGTCGGTATGGTCACTGCAGGCATAGTCTCCAGCCTAACAGGTGGTGGTTCGAATCCCCACCCGGCCAGAAGCTGTTACCATAAAATGAATTCTAAGTGGATATATATTCCCAAGATAGAATTCGGTATCAAATGCCATTCGTGGGTGATATTTACATTAATTAAAATCACGTGTGCCTGTGATATATGTTCATTAAAATAACCACGTGTTGCAAACTCACGATTCAGCTATCATGGTGGAGATGGGTTTATTTCAAGTCTGTGAACATATTCCTGAATTCGACAGGAATATGTATGGGAACTTGTCATAAACTTTTGTCTCTCTTGATAGCTCAGTCGGTATGGTCACTGCAGGCATAGTCTCCAGCCGAACAGGTGGTGGTTCGAATCCCCACCCGGCCAGAAGTTGTTACCATAAAATTAATTCCAAGTGGATATATATTCCCAAAATAGAATTCGGTATTAAATGCCATTCGTGGGTGATATTTACATATATATATATATATATATATATATATATATAACAACTTTTCATTTATGTTTCAAAATCTCTTACATCTTGCTGAAATGGAAGGCATTGGTAAAGGGTATATGAACGAAAACTACTAGGTACAAGAAGAGCAGCCAGAGTTTCCAAAGAAGTATAGAAGTTATAATGTATATACTTGTTTACTTATATTTCGTTTGTAAATTGTGTTTCATAACGTCCTTGTGAACTTCATAGCAAGGCTGATGTTACATAAGGTCATAAAAAAAACAGAAATGTAAGCAGAAAGCAAGATATATAACCAAAAGGAGAGGGAAAAATGAATAGGTGTACAAAGATGGAACATTCTATTCAAAACTCTGGCAACAATGAGAGGACGCTGGCAACTCATTACACCTTACACCAAGTGTATTTGTAAATTTAAAGTTTAAATACCTCGTTAAGTGTGCTTTTATCTAGGAATAAACACCAACAGTACAAAGTAAGGTTATCATACTAATGTCATCTTGATTTTTTAAAGAAAATAAGTGAAAATTTTCTGCCAATCTTTCGAGGCTCACAATTCACTTAGATGAATTTTTTCTTTTTTTTATTGTTCGATTTTAGATAGAAAGATATAATTGAAAAGAGGAATAAGAATTCCACAATTTTTTATTACTAAAATTTCAGTTTTCCTTTTCATCTTTTTTCCATATTTCATGTCTAAACAAAGAAAATTATTCAAAAATTCCTTAAAAAAAGGAAAAGGAAAATAAAAAAAATCTGCCACACAGAATTATTCGATTTATAGAGAAATTTTGATAGTAGATTTTTAAAACAATTAGTGTATATTAGTGTGGAAAAATATACATAAAATTTCATTTAAAAATTTTTGATCAAATGATTGAAATTATTATATCAGGAAGCCATTACATATATCTAGAATATATATATATATATATATATATATATATATATATATATATATATATACATATATATATATATATATATATATATGTATATATATATATATATATATATAGCAACTGTGTATTTTGAATAATCAGAAAAAAATAGTGGCATTCCAGACAGTCCCCTTAAACGAAAGTCAATTTGCAGAACGACTTCACTCACTTGTTCATCCAGTAGGTTTATCTTGCGCGTTCTAATAAATAGTTGAAACTTATTTTTATTTTAGGTTCTCATAATATTATTGTTACCCCTTAAACTTTCGCTCCCACACTTACTTTGTTGTCTTTACCAAAACATTGGGAGAACTATTTCAAACTAATTAAACTTGTTGACAATAGCGTATGCCATGTTCGTGACAACACAGCATAAACATGCACACCAAAAGCTTTACGCCGACGTACGGTAGTTTTTTCCTCAAACTATGTGTGTTGAGATAAATTATTACACTGGTTTTGTATATAGTTTTAATACTTCTGACTCGAATGCAGCTTTATTGCTCAGTACCAATTAAGGTTTGTTAATTTTAGGATACATACCAATCAGCCAGCCCACTACTAATTTTTTCATTCACAGTATTAAATTTTAGCAAGCCAGAATAGGTAGAATTATTGTATATGTGTATTCCTATAGAACATCAAGATTTTTCTAAGTATTTTGTACAAAATACTGCTTCTTATTTACTCCACACAACAATATATTGGCCTGTCCTAGAGTCCCGATATGGCCCTTCCACTGGGTTACCACCTGCCTAACTAACCGTCACCTCTTTTGGAAGGTAAAGGGAGGTGAACCCACACGACCCAAAGGTCGCCCCATTCATACACGAACCATAGTTCTGACCGGCTGACCAACTTGCTCAGCTAATCAATGCATCTCTGGCTTTCGCCCCCAAAACCGGACTCCAACCAAACTTAGGAGTTTTTTGTGTTTTTGCCTCAGCTGTAGATGAGGAAGAAGATGAGCCCAGTAAACCTTCTCTACCAAAAGTGAGAATTCCAGGGTGAGAATTCCAAGGGTGCAAACTATTCAGCCAATGGCAATTCAATCGACAGCCTTTTGAAAGGCAAGGGCTGTCTCCCAAGTAAGGAGTGCAGGATAAACACATGGCCACCATTTTTTTCCAGTTTTGCTTAGATTAACTTCTTACTTAATCTAGGTTTAGTTGCCTGTTACATATTTTGGGCTGTGTTTGGTGGATTGTGCGTACAGATTTTACATATAACCTTTGCTAGAGACTAGCACTGTCTTGGGTCATAGGACCACGTGTCCGACCCCATTTCAATCATTAATCATTACAGAAGACCACGAGTCTAAGTAACCATATTTTTTATTATTTTGCATTTCCTTTTATTACATTTTGTGTTTTTTTTATCCCTTTTACTTGATGTTAAAATGTCCGTTTCTTTACTGTAAATTTGTGTAATAAAGCAAGATAAGGGTAATTAAACCATTCCATATTTTTACTCCTTCATTCATTTTATTATGTCATTATGGATATTCATTTTCAGAACAGTATACCCGATATTTTGAAAGGAGTAATTCCAAGTGACTTTGGAGTAATAGTGTATTATCGAGGGACTTAGTATTGAATCTATCTGCTTCGAAGGTAAAACTACATATCTTTAACTTTTACTTTTCACTCCATCTCTGCTCCCATCTATTGCCATTGTCTCAATAATTACTTGACGTAAAATTCCTGTCCATCATTTCATTGGGGTCCCTGGGATGGAGCCAAAACAGAGCTTAAGAGTGTAAATGACCTTAGACCTGACATAGGTAGAGTAGGCAATCAAATTGCTTTTATTTTTTGTGTGGAGCTTTCAGGCCTCTGGACAGAGTACAAGTTTTTTCGCATTTCGAGTGATGGTTAGTGAACTACGTCATCAAAATAATAATTAATTGCAAACGAACTGCGCCACGGCTGATCAAAGATCAGTATGTGAATAACTGTCCATAGTTCATTAACCAATATACTCGTGAAACAGTATTTAGTGTAAACTAAGGAGACGGCAAAATACTCGTCCAAAAGGTGAACGCTCATAACACTTTATGTACCGCTTGCCAGAATATACTGAGATGATGTAATCATTAATTGCGAGTGGAGTGAACAATAGCAGAGCAATGATCGGTTTAGAAAAAGGGTTTGGAAGAAAACGGGCCAGTGATAGCTTCCCTTAGTGTTGTTTCTTATATTTTCGCTTGAAAAACCATTTTTTTTTTGTTAGTTTATTGTAGTTTTTTAGTTGTCTGGAGTTATTTTCTTATGCAATTTATTACTTATCTATACTCCACCTGGAGTTACTTTTGGGTGGCGGTAATTGGAAAACGATACATTTGTGGATGGTAATCACATCAGAGCCCAACAAAACAACAAGAAAACTCACAAAAAAAGAAAAAAAAATGTTTCTTGCATGAAAAATGGCTGGATGGGATTTTAACGAGATATTACCTAGTTACATACAGATTTTATATAATATATATTTCGTAAAAATTCATTCAGTTTCAGCTTCATGAATGTATTTGTTACGACCCATCTCAGAATCTGCACCGTGTTGGAATATTCTCACTTGGCGCTGCGCAATATGAAGATTCCCAGATCGCGCGACCAAGTTGGAATCGTATTTTGGTTACTGTGGAGTGAAAGAGATTCACATAAATACACCGATTGACTCGTTTACCTTATATGGCAATAGGTGTGTTAACAGTATTAGGTTCTATGGGGTGATCTCGTCGTATATGAAGTGATCAGGCCATTATGTAAAGTCAGGTCATTATGTGTGTTTAATTTGTTTCCAAGGCGTATTAGTTATTGTAGTGGATAATTGCAATTACCATTTGGTTTGATGGATGTGTTAGGTAGTGGCATTAAGGGGGGTGTTGCAGGGGCTAGGCCTAGGTAGGGGTACAGGGCCCTAGGTTAGATTAGATGGTTGTATTGGGTTCGGGAGTGCCCCGAAAATCACTGTGGCTTTAAGGGGGGGTGGTCACAGGGGGGTGGAGCCCCCCCGGTAGGGCTAGGTAGGGGTACAGTGCCCCTAGGTTAGGTTAGGTGGGTATATTAGGTTCGGTAGTGCTGATGAAAATCACTGTGGCCTTAAGGGGGGTCGCAAGAGGGGGCGGACTACCCCCCCCCTGGTAGGGCTTGGTAGGGGTACAGGGCCCCTAGGTTAGGTTAGGTGGGTGTATTAGGTTGGGTAGTGCCCTGAAAATCACAGCGGGAACCCAACACTGCATTCCAACTTTGCCGCACAAAGTAAGAATTCTAACATCGCGCAACCCGATTCGGAATCGGCGCAGATTCCAACATAGCGCGGAACATATAACTATCATATTTACCAACCCTACTAATTATATTCCCTTTTGTGAAATACAAATTATATAGATTACAATGTTTTTGCTTTTTAGATGAAGTGAAGATCTCTCTCTCTCTCTCTCTCTCTCTCTCTCTCTCTCTCTCTCTCATTCAGATTTAAATATAAGTAAACAAGTAATGTTTAATGAAAATAATGATAATTCTATTGATTAGATTTGTGAAAATATTTTACATAAATCTTTTTTATCCCGATATACTTACTGGCGAGAAATGTTGGATACTTTTTTCGAAATATATGGCTTTGCCGAAATCAAAAGTGAAAATTTTGAATGGTAACATTCTAAGCCATCTCGACTGGTTAAGAAATCTACTTCGAATCAAGTGGGTTATTTCCAACAATTAAAACTGTCTCCAATGAACATGTTGATAACGATTCTGAGTAAAAGGTAATCGGTTATAAACAGATAAAATATCTGCTTATTTGGTTGTCAAAACCAAAAAAAAATTATAAGATATTTCTGATAAATAAGTTTATCCAAACCCATGCAAAAAATATTTCAAATCAAGATATCACTAGTGAATAGGCCTAGGTACCTAAAGCCAGGTGAGACAGCTTCTGAGGAAAATGTCCTTGATTAATATGGAATCAGAGCCGGACAAGCTTGCAAGTAATACTGATATTTGTAATCATTATAAAGAAAGAGCCAAATGAGATTGCGTCCATAGAACACATTACTAATTAACTGATAGTCACTACTGGTAGGTTAGGTGTAAAGGGGGGTTTGTGGTGTTTGTATAATAGCGACGCTGTTTGGAGGTCACTTGGGGATGTTAGCACCCATTAGGTCACCAGGAAGGTAAGGACACGGCTTGTAGGTCAGGTTAAGGGGTAAAGTTTGGGTTAATTGTTGTCTATTTTTCTCGCACATATCCAACATTCAAGCGCTGAGAGGTCTTAGAATGTAGATTATTCGGAAAAGCATTTAGAAATCTAGTGAATTCAATACTATTTCATTCTGTGATCATTCCCTTTAAGAAGAGCGGATTTCTGATATTTTTTACTCCAATTCCTGGCGGTCCCAAGCCTGTCCCAACTAACTACAAAGGCTCGTGTTTTACCGATAATGTGTTTTTACGAGAACTTGATGTTTTGTAGGGCGGTTGGAGAATCGATCCTAAAGCAGCGAACAGCTATGAATACGACATTTCATGGTGCAGGTTGGGGTGTAAACATGCTCTTTTTTCTTGTGTTTTCAAAACAGGTGTTTTTGTGCAAAATATTAGTTTTCTGGGGTGTAGGAGTCTGGAGTCCTAAAGCTCAAAAACTCTCAATTGCCGCCAGTTTGAACCATCATAAACGTTCGAACTGTCATATAAACGGATTTTGAGCGAAGCGAAAAATCTATTTTTGGGTGAGATAGCCATGGCGTCCTGATGGAAGGTTCCTTTTTGGTAGCTTCCTTGGGTAAATAACTACTAAGATATTCCCAGAGAATTTAACCACAGGTTATCACAGAATTCTAACTTCTGGAGCGAGTATCCTAAAGGTTTCCCTTTTAAGACATCGTATATCAATAGGGGACGCATGTATTAACGCGCCACATAGCTATCTACACCCCGAACAGAGTTAACACTTCGGTGTGTAAGGGCGGAGAATAGCTGGGAGCCGTTCCACAGCTAATCTCGTCCGTGGCTACTTTTGGTACTCGAGACGTAAACAAACGGGCGCCATTGCTAAATGACGTCACGTCCGTCCTCATCCTGAAGCCAGTTGCTTGCCGATCACCATGATACAGCAGAGCAGGGTGGGACCTAAAAACTGGACGAAGTAGCAGGGAGGGTCCATCAGGACGCCATGGCTATCTCACCCAAAAATAGATTTTTCGCTTCGCTCAAAATCCGTTTTTTTGGCTCAAGCCATGGCGTCCTGACGGAAGAATACCAGAGAATCAATGTATCGTGATAGATTTTCCCCTATTGGGTAAGTGCCAAGGGCTTTGAACAATGTAGCATAGTAATCTTAGTAAAAGAACCGTAGGGAAGAATCTTCCTGCCCCCCTTGGCAGTGAAGTTCCCACGGGCCATGCCGAGATCAAAGTGGTTATCGAAGGGCTATTCACCTTGCTAGAAGAACCTGAAGAACTTGGAGACGAGACTGAATGGTTGGCATTCGTATCGGAACATTCTCGAAGGCAGACAAGTGGTGGTTGGACACTGTGTGTAGAGAAGGATAGTTTCGTCTCTAGGGAATGAAGAGTAAGTATTCGTATTGGAATATTACATTGCAAAGGTGAATATATAATAAGGGTTAGGACCTTAGTATCTCCATGAACCATAGGGAAGGGGATAATAAAACTATGACAGGCATGTATTTCATAGTATAAGTAGGAGCGGATTGAGACGCACAAGTAATAAAATAGGAATTTTATTTCACAATTGCAGAAAATTAAATGAATTGCAGTAATAAGTAAAGTTAATTTACAGTAAATTATAATGTACATAGTAATAAAGACTTGCTCTTGAATCTGAAAGGGAATTTCAAATTTATTAGTAGGCACTCGTTCTCGAGGAACGTCAGTCTTTAATTAAAACACATCATGCTCTAGGCATGCGGCACTTGTGTGACGACTATGACATTTCACCTGGGATAAGAACAGTTATAAGAAAGCACTAAGTGTTTTCGACATCACTACGTATCGCTCGAGGGTCAACATAGGCACCCGAAGAGTTAGAGTCCCAAGTAACTCGCTGTTCTATGCAGAGTTAGGTGCAGGTTTCATAACACTACCTGCGGCTACCACAAAATGTTTGACTTCGTGCACTTGTTTCGCATAATGTTTGAAGAAAACACGCGAGGACTTCCAGCCTGTGAAGCTTTTAAGGCTTTCGAAGTCCATACTCTGAAAGAAATTCAGAGACGATGCAACTTTTCTAGGATCGTGACCGGCGGGTGTACTGTCAGGATCCGCTCTGCGAATGAAGTAGGTGATTTTCGCTCTTAGTTGTTTCAGTGACAGGTCGCTGCCCGATGTTTCTCCTTTGAAGAGTTGGCCTCCACCAAAGTTTGAAGTTCTGCGAAGATAGACCTTGAGGCTCTCTACTGGGCATAGAGAGGCATCTTCCTTCAGGGGGCATATTCTCCAGGGGCCCCATCTTTTGGTGGGTAATTCGTTTTTGGCGAGAAACGTCGGATCCGGGGAGAGGGTAATGTCTCCTGAATCAGTAAACAGGATGTGACCCTCTTCTCTTGACAATGCCACTATTTCGCTGACTCGGGCTCCTGAAGCAAGAGCAAAGAGAAATATAACTCTCTGAGTCAGATCCTTGAGAGGGCATGAATCATTATCCAAGTTGGAGGCGAAATGGAGCACCTTGTCCAATGACCAGGAGATCGGTTTCGGTGGGGGTGCTGGGCGTAGACGAGCGCATGCTTTCGGCAGTTTATTGAAGATGTCGCTGGACAGATCAATTTGGAAGGCATACAACAGTGGTCTAGTCAAGGCCGATTTGCAAGTCGAGATCGTATTGGCTGCTAATCCCTGTCCATGAAGGTGAATGAAGAAGGACATGCAGAAATCAATCGTGATTTCCTTAGGATTTTTTGCCTTGACGAAAGAGACCCATTTTCTCCAAGATGATTCGTATTGCCGTCTTGTGGATTCGGTGTTGTATTCCTCGAGGAAGTCTAGACTTTTCTTCGAGATCCCAAACCTCTTCTTTGCGGCTAGGGAGAGAAAATCATGAGATGAAGGTCCTTGATTTTCGATGATGAAGCGAAGACAGTCGACTTCTGTACTTGTTGGGAGAGAACTGAGCCCGGGAGAGGGATCAGCTTGGGCTGCAGCTCCAGGACCAGGGGGTACCAGTTGCTCCGGGGCCACTTGGGAGCCACTAGGGCCGCTGTCCCTTTGAAGGTTCTCAGCTTGGAGAGGACTTTCAGCAGAAGGTTGGTGGGAGGGAACAGGTAGGTCTTGGACCATCTGTTCCAGTCCAGTGACATGGCGTCCACGGCTTCTGCCTTGGGGTCCTCGTACGGGGCCACATACCGAGGAAGTTGATTGTTGTCGCTCGTTGCGAGGAGATCGATCTGAAGTTCTGGGACTTGGTGAGAGATGAAGGAGAATGATCTTGCGTCTAGAGACCATTCCGACTCTATCGGGCTTGTCCGAGATAGAGCGTCCGCCGTCACGTTGCGGAATCCTTGTAGGTGAACTGCAGACAGGTGCCATTTCTTCTTCTCTGCCAGACGGAAGATTGTCAGAAGCACCTGATTTATCTGGGGCGATCTTGAGCCTTGGCGATTGAGACATCGAACTACCACCGAGTTGTCTAGGGTTAGACGAATATGGATCGAGGGAGGCGGGGAGAGTTTCTTCAGAGTTAGAAGGACCGCCATGGCCTCCAAGATGTTGATGTGAAACGTCTTGAACAGGGGAGACCATGTGCCTTGAGCCTGTTTTTGGTGGGAGTGACCTCCCCAACCCTCCAGCGAAGCGTCCGTGTGGATGTTGAGTGATGGAGGTGGGTGTTGAAGAGGAATGGACCTTTTCAGGGCCTTTGCTTCCGACCACGGCTTGAGGAAAAGTCGAAGTCTGTTTGGGAGCCGTCTCTTGAGGTCTCTTCGAGCGACGGATGCAGAACGTCTCCAGACTCCCGCGGCATCCTTTAGCTGTGCACGAAGCACCGGGTTTGTTACTGAGGCGAACTGTAGAGAGCCTAGAACTCGTTCCTGCTGGCGTCTTGAGATCCGCTTGGATTTCAGTAGTCGCTTGACAGACCCTGCTATTTCCTTCCTTTTCTTCTGGGGGATGGAAAGGCGGTGTGACTGAAGGTTCCATTGGATTCCTAACCATTGGAACTTCTGAGCTGGAGAGAGGCGAGATTTCTTCACGTTTATCTTGAATCCCAGGTGTTCTAGGTACTGGGTGACTTTGCTGCAGGATTTTAAACAATCCTCGGGCGATGGAGCCCAGACTAGCCAATCGTCGAGGTAGGCCATCACCTGGACGTCTCGGAGGCGGAGCTGTTGTACTATGGCGTCCGCCAGCTTTGTGAAGATCGGAGGGGCCACATTGAGGCCGAAGGGCATGGCCCTGAAGGCGTAGCTTTTCCTTTGGAGTCGAAATCCTAGGTAGGAGGAAGCGTGATGGTTCATTGGAACGTGCCAGTAGGCATCCGCCAGGTCTATGGAGACCGTGTAAGAACCTCGAGGCAGAAGGGTCCTTATCTGTTGAAGAGTCAGCATCTTGAACTTGTCGTTCGCTATGAACTTGTTGAGGGAGGATAAGTCCAGAATGACTCTGAGTTTGTCGGAGTCTTTCTTGGGGACGCAAAACAGTCTCCCTTGGAACCTGGTGGACTTTACCTTCCTTATCACCTTCTTGTTCAAGAGATCTAGGACATATTCTTCCAGAAGGGGGGTTGATTGTTGGAAGAATTGCTGGAAGGTTGGGGGTGGGTGAGTCCAACTGCAGCCTAGACCCTTCTTGACGATGCTGTGTGCCCAGGGATCGAAGGTCCAACGATCCTGGAATTGGCGGAGTCTTCCTCCCACCGGAAGCACTTCATTGCTCTGGTGTCCCGAGGGCTTACTGCCTCGGCCGCTAGCTCCCCTTCCTCCTCTGCCTCTGGAGGGACGGCGAGATGCGTCTCTGCCTGCACCTCTTCTTGAGCCTCTACCTTTGGGACGAAAGGTAGTCGTCTGTTGCTCGAAAGCAGGGGTGAAAACCGGTGACTGTGACAAGACCGGTTGGGTGACCAGCTGAAAGGTCTGCTGTGGCTGAGCTGCCACTTGGGGAGTAGCGGGTCCCGGAAACTGCCGTCTCTGTTGACGTTGCTGGGGTTTCTGCTTGGAGGATTTCCTCTTAGGTTGAGGTCCGTCATCCTGGGAGGATTTCCTTTTCTTTGACATGCCCCACTTGTGGAGAAGGTTCCTGTTCTCCGTGGCGGCCTTGTCGGTGATCTCTTTCACGAGGTCAGAGGGAAAGAGGTGCTCACCCCAGATGTTGAAGGAAATCAGCCTCCGGGGTTCGTGCTTCACAGTGGCACCTGAGAACACGAATTCTCGACAGGCTCTCCGAGCCTTCATGAAGTGATACAAATCCTTCACCAGGGTTGCCATGTGGGATTTGGCGAGTACCATGTAGTGGTCTGGGACTCTGGTGTCACAAGCCATGATGTCAAGTTGGACCTGATGGGACATGGATGCTGCAAGCCTCTCCTTCGTATCTTGTTCCCGACGAAGGAGGTGGTCGTTGAGTTTCGGGAGGTCTTCGTTAAACTGATGTCCGGCTACGTCAGGATCTAGCTTTCCCACCACGAAAGTATGCTGGATATCCTTCCAGTGTCGAGCATCGGGGGGAGTTACTATGGAGAAGGGTCTGCACTCCTCCAGTGCAGGGCAGGGTTTTCCTTCTTCCACAGCCTTGAGGCCCGCAGCGAAGGCCTTTTCCATGAAGGGAAGGACTGCATCGTCGGGTGCGACGTAAGTAGGGTGCTTCTTGCTCAGGGCCGGAAGCTTTGAGCAGGTAAAACCCCTACTTTTAAATGCGGTGGCTAGCATAGCCTGGGCCTTCGAGAGATCGAACACTATCTCTTCCTTGGGTTCGGTCTCTTCTTTAGAGGCAGGTTCAGAACGAAGCCGGACGTAACAGTCCGGGTAAGCCTCAAAGTTTGGAAAGAACTCCACATCTTCCAGGGGGACCGTGCCGATCTTATCGCTGACAAAGATCCTGCCGGTCGCGATAACCATATGCTCGGCATACCTCCAGGGGTTGGCATATGAGCATGCCGGGAGATCCTTAACCGAGATCTTCTTCGGTTCTTTGGACCCCTTCATGGACCTGATGAACTCATGAGTTTCTTTCAGCCTGTCGTCCATAATAGCTTTGATCATCCGGAACATCTCTTGGGCGGATGGAATGGGTTCCGGGGTAGCGGAGGTAGACGGGAGAGACACTTCCGTCGGTATAGGAGTAGGGGCGGTGATGGAAGGCGGAGCGACCTCCTGCTCCGACTCGGTGTATTCCACCTGGTCCTCTTCATCTTCCGCACCTTGGGCCATAAGGGTCTTCTCCGTACCCTCCAAAATATCCGACATATGTTCGTCGTTCTCGGAATCCAGGTGGCACTCGTGCATGGACTGGGCCATGACTACGTCTGGTTCCACCGTAATCTGGACAGTGGGGATCAGTTCTTTGGGCACCACAGAATCGGGGGAGGCCTTTGGGAACAGAAGGGACCTCATTTCTTCAGTGGCCAGGTATGGTCCAGTGGCGTTCTTCTGGAAGCCACGCACCCACTTGCGTAGCTTATCCCGAGAAGTGTCCCTGACCTCCGCTGAGGGAGGATTATGAAAGGCATCGACTAGGCGATCCTGGCAGACCATACAGTTCTGCGGGTCCCAGGACTTCAAATCCCCTTTCTTGTTGGCACAAGGGGCGTGGGTCCTACACGCCGTATGCCCGTAGAAGTGCGGGCGTTTCACGGCGCAGAAGTCGTAATCACACTTCATCTGCTCCTCCTGTAAAAGAAAGAGAAAATGAGTATGGGGGGGGGGTCATAAGAATGACTCTTAAGCTAAGTTAATATTAATCATTAATTTTAACTTGATAAAGGGTATGATGCACAGAGGAAGGGCTGAGATAGGATAGGAACATACTCCGTGCATCCCGCCTGGCTGGTTACCGTAACCTTCATCATTGGACATTCCGAGGTGACAGAAGGCACAGGATAGAATTCAAGTAGAAAGTCTGTAGGGCAGATAGAATTCTATTGGGAATTGTCAAGAATATAAGGTTGGGACTGAGGCCACTCAGTTCCAAAATTAGGGGACTAAAAGATCCCATAGGGTAACGGCTTCCGGCAACCAGCCGCGCTAAGATACACGCAGCATGCTGGAAATCTGTGATATGCAAGAAGACAGCATGATTACCAATATAACAGTAATAAGATACTGATCCATTTACGTAAACAAGCCATCTGGTTGCAGTGTAGGGCTATCAATATCAGATGATAGCTAGTAGAAGGGGGTGCAAGTCGCCTTGACGCCTCCGGAAGGTTCCGGCAGACCGCCGGCACGCCGGAGGCCGCTCCAGCAGAGTTTCTGGCATTAGGACAGACAACACAGAAGTCAAGAGTAATACCAGGGTGGCGGAGGGAGCGGCGGCTCCGGCAGCCGGAGGTTGCCGGCTTGGTGACAGGAACAAGGATGGTTATAGCAGAACCGGACTGCCGGCACTCCGGGGGCCGGCCGGCGGACGGACGACCAAGCTATGAGGAAGGAGCGAGAGCCATCGGCTGGAAGCCGGCGGCAGGCGGCAGTCCCCCGGCACACGGAGGACTAGCGGCCGAGAGGATAAGGGATGAGTCACCAAGGTAGGAGGTGGGTATCACCGACAGTGGAGGCGGCAAGGGACCGGCACCCGGATAGTGAAAGAGACAGAAGGAGGGATGTAGGGGTCCGGCCACGGACCCCCAGACATCCCGCCTGAGTGGGTGTACCCATGATAGAGGCTGACCCTATCACCCAGAAGCAGGGGCCGCAGAGGACCGGGAGCTAAGGTAGCCCAAGGGAGGGCTAGGGGACACCCAAGAGCGGGGGGGGGGGGGGAAACCGCTGCATACAGAACGCATCCAGTGGCTAACCCCATAGGACGCTATGAAGGGTATATGTACCAGAGCAGACTGCACACAGAAGCTCAAGGTAGCCCTATCACTCCACCCTAAGGAGGAGTTGTAGGACAGGGGACAGATGGGTATAGACTAACCTAAGTATAGGCTAGGCCATACAAGAGATAGGTGGGGAGGGGAGAAGAGAAGGGTCTTCCCTGGAGGGGGTTCTGTACCAGAGCAGCCACTGAGGAAGGGAGGACACTCCCTAGCCTAAGGTAAGGCAGCTTGACTGAAAACGGTGCATGGGTATCGTTTCAGCAAGGAACAGAACCAACCCCTCCAAAACCTAACCTAGAGCAGGGATGTACGTCCTGAACTAGGAAGGATGGAAGACGTATCGCTATTGCAGGAAAAGTCGGAGACCTAGCCCCAGCAATAGAGGAAGGACTAGCCGTTCCTCACTCTCGGACGCAACCCTAAGGGGGGATCATTCCCTTAGGGAGGACAGAGAGGCGATAATATACTCTGATAAGAGCTTGATCCCCTTACGTGGTAGGGGAAGCAAGGCTACACAGAGGGGATGCCCTAAGGAAGGGGATGAAGGAAGCATATAGGGGTCCTACATGTAGGTTAGGTTAGAAAGACACACTATCTAACCTGTCCCCTATATGGTCCCTGAAGGCGAAAACACTTGCATCACAGTCAATAGTATTGTAAAATAATGCCACTATCTTCATAAATAAGCCTAGGATCACTGATAAATATCATGCATGAACACTGATATAGGCGCTCTGGCCTGGGGGCTATAGTAGCCAACTGGTATGGGGTCAGTCGATGACCGATAAAAAAAGCGTCAAAACACGATATAAAAAGTTCCTAGCTATGAAGACCAAATAAACTAATAGTATCGATTAGTTAATAAGGCCGGAAGCGTTGTTGAGGCTAACTAAATAAGGCATGCAGAACAACAACGACGCCATAAAATGGCGGGTCCGGTTGAGGCACAGCTCTGCCACAAAACATCAAATATCTCGAAAAGTAAAATTTGCTTTACGGTCAGAGCTTAACTAAACAATACTGGAACCTTGTACTCAACTTTCCAGAAGAAGGCGAGGCCGAAGGTAGCGACATGACGAAGATGCAGTGAGATAAAAAGAGCGTAGGGAAAATCCGTCTAAGATAGGCGAGCTACTAGCAGAAGGATGAGGACGGACGTGACGTCATTTAGCAATGGCGCCCGTTTGTTTACGTCTCGAGTACCAAAAGTAGCCACGGACGAGATTAGCTGTGGAACGGCTCCCAGCTATTCTCCGCCCTTACACACCGAAGTGTTAACTCTGTTCGGGGTGTAGATAGCTATGTGGCGCGTTAATACATGCGTCCCCTGTTGATATACGATGTCTTAAAAGGGAAACCTTTAGGATACTTGCTCCAGAAGTTAGAATTCTGTGATAACCTGTGGTTAAATTCTCTGGGAATATCTTAGTAGTTATTTACAAAAGGAAGCTACCAAAAAGGAACCTTCCATCAGGACGCCATGGCTTGAGCCCAAAAAAATGGTTTTCCATAATATATGTGTTTTAGTGTGAGATAGTAGGTTATGTGGGGCGGGAGTTTGGAGTCCTATAGCTCAAAAAGGGTCATTCATATTGTTTTCTGACGAAAATTTACCCCAATAGTGAATATTGGAAGTTTTCCCGATTTTTCTAATTTTTATCTCCCACCAGGTCCCAATATTAGTAAATATTGTTGGTACCACTACTGTTTCATAAATTTTTATTTTCATTTCCAATGCCATTTTCCTATTTTTCTCATATCTACATATTTTCTTATTTATTGGGTCATATATTTTTTACTGACACACTTTTCTTTGTTTTCTCTCTCAGTGTATCATTCACCCTTATATTTATATTCTTTAACTTAACTTACTGGGCGATTCTTCACTTTTGTTTTAATCTTCTCTTGTTTTTTATTCCTTCTTTTGTTTGATTATTAATATGCTTGATTATTTTTGAGTTAGCGTTGATTGTGAAGTTCTTTAAGATCTTCAAACTTTGACAATTACTTATAGCACATTTTATTAATTCTTTCCTTCCTTTGGGAAACAATATCATCTACAAATACCAATGATTCAATTTCAATATTTTTAATCAACATTATTTTTATACTAATACTATTCACTTTGGCAGTCACGATACAGCATAGCTTGGGCCAATATATATTTCCTTATCTTACTTTTTTTTTTTTTTTTAATCTCTATGTTTTCTGTTGTAGACCAACTGCTGGACAGTTGATGGCTGCTCTACCTTTTTAATTCATTTACTTAAATATCAGTGCTTCCTTCCATCATATGATTTTCATATTACTTTCATGTAATCGTTCAAGTCTAGCTTATTGAAGCACCTATATGCATCACAAAATTTACAGCCTCTCTATTAATCAGGCACTTTTTAAAAACCGCAATCCACTTACATCATAACATATAGTTATAACTTCACTACCCTTAACGTTTTCCTCTTCCATCAAATTCTCGTGTCCCTACATTTAATCATCTGCATGTTTTCACAGGTTATTGCCTACGGGCCAACCAAGGGAAAGGCCCGTGCCAACAACAAGTGTTGGCTTTAATACCCCAAGAAGAAGAAGAAGAAGAAGAAGAAGACAGGTTATTGGTCAAGTCAACCAGGTAGGTAATTTTCCCAACATTTTCCCATGAATGTTACTCCCTTTCATTAAGTCTTTATACTAGGCAACACTTGTCTCATACCCAGAAATAAATTTTTTTAGATATATATAAAAAAGAAACTAAATAGAAGAATACTGTGCGGAGAATTCCATCAATGCATAGTTGGGTAACATAATTTGGACCTCTAAGTTGTATTCCTACCCATTGGAGATTAGCCTTCCCCGAAACTATGGCCATTCCTCGACAGGGAATGCTATCTTGTGTAAAGGCGTTCATAGTATATTGCAGGCTACAACACTCCTGTTAGAGCAGTCTATTCCATCTTGTGGCAAAATGATTTCGTGATTTACCTCTTTTCTACATCCGAAAGAAACTTTTTCTTTCAATCTGATAAGAATAATTTTGAAGTTTGGTATACATATTCGATCTAATATATTTCCAGATTGGGTTTAAATTCATGAACATTCTTGTGATGATAATACAATGTGACATTAGGGCCTCCAATCTGTTTATTATTTATTTTGGCATAAATACAATGTGAGTTACACCAGAGTAGTCTTGTGTAGATTTAATAAGTTTTTTTTCTTTTTTTTAATATCGTAAAATCAGTTTTACAGATTTTTCTTAGTCATATAATTCCCCCTCAATTTCTTTTCATTATAGAATGGCCTGCTTGGCCCCAGTACCTGTTACTATAACACAAATTCTATGAATAATAAGAATTTTAGTATGAAAGAGGACAGCTGGACTAAAATAAGCAAACAAAACAAAATAAACAACTTGGTGTTTTCAAACCTCTTACAAGATTTTAAAAATTAAAAGACAGTTTTGGGTAAAATCTAATTATAAATATTTCATAAAATCAATGTTGAAAAAAATAATTGAAGAATATATCTG
>NW_027171466.1:12500-15000 GCF_036898095.1 Palaemon carinicauda
AGCAGTAGGGGAAGTCAGCATTATGAAGCTTCATCTGTGGTGGAAATGTGGGATGTTGGGCTGTGGCACCCTAGCAGTACCAGCTGAACTCGGTTGAGTCCCTGATTAGGCTGAAGGAACATAGTGAGTAGAGGTCCCCTTTTTGTTTTGTTTTATTGTTGGTGTCGGCTACCCCCCAAAATTGGGGGAAGTGCCATGGTATATGAATGGATGGATATATATATATATATATATATATATATATATATATATATATATATATATATATAAGACGTTTTCTTAATCAAATATTCTGAAAATTTTTGTTCATATTAGGAATGGTGTATCCTTCTGCATATACTTGAGAAATCTGTGCAAATCTGTGCCAGAAAATCCCCATCATGATATTCAGTTATATTTTATATAGCGGCGTTATTTAATGTATCATATAATTTTATTGCACACTGAAAAAAAAACAATTCAGCTTATTATCATTAGTCTATTTGGGGAAATATTTCCTACCTCTCATTTTTTCATAGAGACTGAGAAAGATATAAATGGATAAAAATATATAAATAAAGGAGTTTCTGGTGTTGGCTAACGAATAGTAATCTATACCTTTTTTTTTTTTTTTTTTTTTTTGTATTTATCACATAGAATGTTACTATTTTATACATATATTTGATGTAACATTTTTGTATTTGAAATTTCCTGATATATTTCGAGCTTTTTTTTATCCCTTAATGTAAATATTTTTCTTAAATGTTATATTTTATAAGAGAAACTATGGTCTTCTTTCTTGCGTTTATTTAAATATAGAATGAAATGCTGGAAATATTTGTTGTCGGTTGTTGGCTTGCATGAAAAAAAAAAAAAATATGATTAAATGTTATTTACATTCCATGAGTAAGAATTTTCTCCGACCAATCTATCCTTTCTCATTAGCAGCCTTCTGTTGAACACCACAAAAGCGCTTCGGTAGCAAAGCTGGTTCCAATCAGAGACTTCATTTAAATGGAGGGAGAAAGTAAAATAGTATGATAAAAATGAAAGGATACTAAGAAATGGGAACATGCTACTTTGTTGCTAACTGGAAATCAGAGGTAAGAATCCCTGGCGAATCCAAAAGGACAAATTACAAGCGAGAACAAAGTAAGCTCTAATCTGGGATCCATGTTGAGATTTTGTCCTGAGGATTAACGAAGAAACTCTGTAAACACACGACACAATTTTGAACAGAATTCGTGTAAATATGATACAGGGGTCGACAGGGTTAGGGAAATAAAGAAGCTAGATTCATCAGGAAATATTTTAGTCAATGGCTCTTAAGATCTGTAATCCGATTCAAGCTTGTTGCTGGACAGTCGATCGCGTTCTGTCAATGCACCAACGAAAATAATGTCAGGTAATAAACAGGGCAAGATTGATTGATTAATTTGGAGTTATCTGGCATCCTAATGACACCGAATGTCATTGACACCGATATCAATCATTTTACTTAAAAAATGTATTTAAATTATATTCAAAGCAATAAAAACAAAAATGTCCTTCTTAACATTGAATAACTTTTGAAGAATTAATCCTGAAATAAATCTAAAAACACCACTAAAAGAGTACAACACGCCCTGTCCAATAATCTTAGCAAGGTTGAACCTGCCAAAAAAATTGTACAATGATATCAGGATTATGGTACAATTTTATTTACAACACAGAATTCTTACATTAGCCATAAGTATAAAAATGGGTTTATCCGGGGAGAAAAATTTATTTTCTCATCATACATATATATATATATATATATATACATGTATATATATATATATATATATATACATGTATATATATATATATATATATATACATATATATATATATATATATATACATATATATATATATATATAAATATATATATATAGATATATATATATATATATCTATATGTATATATATATATATATATATGTATATATATATATATATATATACAAATATATATATGTATATATATATAGATATATATATATATATATATATGTATATATATATGTATATATGTATATATATACATATATATATATATATATATATATACAAAATATCTATATATATATATAAAAATATATATCTATCTATCTATATATATATATATATATCTATATATATATATATATCTATATATATATATATGTATATACTGTATATTTTATATATATACATATATATATATATATATATATATTATATATATAAAAATATATATATTAATATATATGTATATATATATATATATATCTATATCTATATATATATATAATATATATACATATATATATATATACAAATATTTATATATATATATATATATATGTATATATATATATATATATATATGTATATATATACATATATACATATATATATATATATATATACATATATATATATATATATATAGATATACATATATATATATATATATATCTATATATATATATTTATATATATATATATATATATA
>NW_027171466.1:32500-35000 GCF_036898095.1 Palaemon carinicauda
TGTTTATTTGTTAGAAAGTATGCCTTGATGGTTGGGCTAACACGTGCATGTCTTTTTTTTATCTGAGATGCCGTATATTAGAATGTTGGCCATTTTTCCGCGATTGCCACTTTTTCAGTTTTTTTCATTTCTTGGCTAAGTCATTTTTCCGTGAGAAATTGGCAAATAGTATCGCAAAACTTTAATTTTTATAGCATTGGAAACTGTGTATAGATGATCTGGCTACCCATGTGTGACTTTGTTTTTGCCAGATACGCTGTAGATATTGGTATGTGGCGTATTTTCCTGCGGTTGCCACTTTCTGTTTTTTTCAATATTTGTAAAAATTTACTACGTAGTAAGGAATTACCATATAGTATTGATTTTTTTCAGGTTTATTTGTTGGAAAGTGTGTCTTGATGGTAGGGCTACTACGTGCATGTCTTTTTTTTTATCTAAGATGCCGTATATTAGAATGTTGGCCATTTTTCCGTGAGTGCCCCTTTTTATTTGTTTTGCATTTTTTTGCTTAGTCATATTACCGTAAGGAATTGGCAAGTAGTGTCGCAAAACTTATATTTTTTATAGTGTTGGAAAGTGTTTCTAGATGATCTGGCTACCAATGCATGAAATTGTTTTTTGCCTTAGATATATTGGTAGGGGATCCATTTTTCATCGAATGCGTATTTTTAATTTTTTCTAATTCTTTGCAGTTATCAAAATGGCGAGCAGGAGATAATAATTGGACTTGGATGCCATAAATCAGCTCTTAGAGCAGTTTGATAGTGATGTGGATGATGCATTGGAGATTGATGACGTCACTGATGATGAATATGTAAATATCGATGAGTTGGAGCAGGGGGTCAGGCAGGAATAAGAGGTGACCCAAAATCCTGAAATTATCGGCTTAGGGAATGGAGATGGAGAAGCCGACGACGATATGGGGGAGGAAGAGGGGGTTGGGGCTTCTGGTTCTCATGTTGTCCCAGCCAGCACAATAACAACTCCTGTGCCATCTACTTCACGTGGTCAGCCCCCAGTAACGGTACCTCAGCTCACGCCAGTGGAGGAGAGGACGGCAATCACCCAGATAGATGCTGAATCGGTTCAAGGTCGCGACGGTACTGTTTGGCGTAGAGACCCAAATCCCACCCTCCCCCATATGTTCACACCAAGGATTGAGCCTGGGGGTCCCACTTCTCTCACGTTGAGAACGAGCAAAGTGTCCGACATTTTCTCGCACTTTTTGAGCGACCGCATGCTAGCCGAGGTTGTTTTGCATTCTAATGGACGCCTTGCCCTATTGAGAAGTCATTACCATCATAAGGGCAACGTTGCCCTCAGGGACATAGACCTGAGGGAACTGAAGGCGTTTATTGGTATGCTAATAATGACGGCAGTGCGAGCGGACAACCATACACCGAAACGGAACATGTGGAACCTCACAGAGGGAAATCCTTTGTACAGATGTACAATGAACGAGCGTCGTTTCCCCCTGTTGGTGAGGGTAATTCGCTTCGATGATTCAGCCACCAGAGTAGAGAGGGTGAAAATGGATCGCCTCGCACCCATTAGAAAACTCTTCGATCACGTGGTGACCAATTGTCGAAGCAATTATAGCCCAGGACCACATCTGACTGTGGATGAACAGCTTGTCCCTTTCCGGGGGCGCTGTCCATTCAAGATGTACATTCCAAATAAACCTGGTAAGTAAGTAAAATTCTTTGTTTTTTATATTTGCACATGTTATTATTGTTTTGTATTTATAAAAAAATTGTTTATTTAGTATATATATATATATATATATATATATATATATCTAATTTGTGAGGTAAAGAACTTGCTATATGATTTATGCATCTAAATTATAATATATCATTTATTCTATCTCTCTCTATCTATATCCATGTATAACTTGTTAATTTATTTATCTGATAATTTATCTTTCGTATTTGTAAAAGTTTTTCTTATATATTTATTATTATTATTATTTTTACTATATTGATTAGTAATATAATTGTATATTGTGTATTTTTTTCATTTTTTTTTATTTTTTTACCTTTATTAGTTACTAATTCTATTTCCCTTCTTCTAGGTATGGTATCAAGATTGTATTGGCGTGTGATGCCGATACCCATTACATGTGTAATGCGATTGCCTACTTGGGGAAGGACACTGTCCAGATACCAAGAGGATCGACACTTGTAGAAGTTTTTACGTCTGATCTTGTGGCACCTTCTCAGAGAAGTGGCCGCACAGTGACGACGGATAACTTTTTCATGACGCTACCGCTCGCTTTGTCACTCATGGATAATGACATGCATTTGTGTTGCACCATTTGCTAAAAGCCTTATATTCCTAAGGAACTTATGGAGAAAGTGCTTCCCCCAAAGGAATCAGTGGCAGTGTTCAATTACGAACACAATCTAACTCTACAATGTCAGCAAATTAGTAGGACTAAGAAGGTGATGCTGTTGAGTTCCCTGCATCATGATCCGTCTGAAGTCGAAAAAAGGAAGAC
>NW_027171466.1:42500-97500 GCF_036898095.1 Palaemon carinicauda
TAAATATGATTAAGGTATTATATACAGCAATATGAAAAAACCAGTGGTTCCAAATTGTCCAAAAAGATTCAAGAGAGCAATTGCCGAATTGAAGCAAGATGGAAATATTAAGTTGACAAAAGCCGATAAATCTGGAGCATTGGTAATCTTGAATAAAAATGATTATATAGAAAAAATGGAAAACCTCTTGAGTGATGAAAACACATACATGGAATTAAGAAAAAATCCAATTAAGTTTGTGAATAGTAGTTACAACAAAAAAGTGAAAGAGTTATTAAAAGGGAATGAAGATCTGATAAAAAAGGTTTGTACAATATCACCAACATTGCCATATATGTATGGAACTATTAAAACTCATAAGCCAAATTATCCAGCTAGGCCAATAATTAGCTCTGTAGGTTCAGCAGCATATAAATTATCTAAGTACCTTGTGAATATCCTCAATCCTTTAGTTGGCACCATTTCATATTCAAATATAAAAAAATAATGTAGACTTGATTAACAAACTGAATGAAGTACAGATTAACAGTACCTGTAGGCTTGTCAGTTTTGATGTAGTCTCACTATTCACAAAAGTACCTATTGATGACATGTTGGAATTTTTATCTGAAACATTAGATAATAGACAATTGAATCTACCATTCTCCAAACACACTCTAATAGAATTAATTAAACTATGCATAAAAGAGTGTAAATTTGAATTCAATGGGAGATTTTATGCACAAACTTTTGGTATGGCTATGGGAAACCCTTTATCCCCAGTATTGAGCAATCTATATATGGAATTTTTTGAAAGCAGAATCTTAAATAACATCACACCTAATAATGTAAAATGGTTTCGATATATTGACGACATAATATGTTTGTGGCCAGGAAATGAAAATTTAGATAACTTTTTTCTTAGATTGAATAGTTTGGTACTATCAATAAATTTCACTATGGAGCTGGAGAATAGTTGTACCCTACCTTTTTTGGACTGTTGCATACATAGATGTAATAATAGTCTCAAGTTTAGTGTATACAGAAAGCCAACGAATATCTCGGCATATGTCCTGTGGCCGCGGGGGCATAAAACAATTAGAATAGCGCCAACGTTATCCCTGCGTGTCGTAAGAGGCGACTAAAAGGGACGGGACGAGGGGGCTGGGAACCCCCTCTCCTGTAAAAGTATCCTGTGAGACAGCAACAAAGAGATGGAGCTAGGGGGAGAGTGACTGCTCCCCGCACTCTAGTTTTAGGGTGTTTGAATGTGCGTGGATGTAGTACGATAGAGAGTAAAAGATGTGAGATTGGAAGTATGTTTAGGAGTAGAAGGATGGATGTATTGGCCTTGTGTGAGACAAAGATGAAAGGAAAGGGTGAAGTGATGTTTGGTGAAATGTCTGGTAGAGTGTCTGGGATTGAAAGGGGAAGAGCGAGAGAGGGTGTGGCTTTATTGTTGAGTGAATGGATGACAGGTAAAGTAGTGGAATGGAAGGAGATATCATCTAGGTTAATGTGGGTAAGGGTTAGGTTGGGTAGGGAATGTTGGGCGTTTGTCAGTGCGTATAGGCCAAGTAGTGAGAAAAGTGAAGAAGAGCGGAATGAGTTCTGGAATGAATTAACTAGGTGTGTAGAAGGACTGGGTAGAAGGAATTATGTAGTTGTTATGGGTGACTTAAATGCTAGAGTGGGTGCTGGAGAGGTAGAAGGTGTCATTGGGAAGTATGGCGTACCAGGTGAAAATGAGAGTGGTGAGAGACTGGTAGATATGTGTGTTGAACAAGAGATGGTAATAAGCGCTAGCTTTTTTAAAAAGAAAGATAAAAATAAGTATACATGGGTAAGAGTGGCAAATGGAAGAGTAGTAGAAAGGGCATTAATGGATTATGTGTTGATAACTAAAAGAATGTTTGGAAGATTGAAAGACGTGCACGTGTTTAGGGGTATGGCTAACGGTATGTCTGATCATTTTTTGGTGGAAGGAAAATTGGTTATAGCAAAAGAGTGGGGGAATAGAGTAGGTGGATGTAAAAGGGAGCTAGTGAGGGTTGAAGAGCTAATAAAACCGGGGGTAAAAAGTAAATATCAGGAAAGGTTGAAAATGGCATATGACGAGGTGAGAGTAAGAGAAACTGGTAATTTAGAGGAGGAGTGGAAGTTAGCAAAAGAAAATTTTGTTGGGATTGCAAGTGATGTATGTGGCAAGAAGGTTGTTGGAGGCAGCATGAGGAAGGGCAGTGAATGGTGGAATGAAGGAGTGAAGGTAAAAGTGGAAGAGAAAAATAGGGCTTTTGAAGAATGGCTGCAGAGTAATAGTATAGAGAAGTATGAAAAATATAGAGAGCAAAAGGTGGGAGTAAAGCGCAAGGTACGTGAGGCAAAGAGGGCAGCTGACCTGAGGTGGGGTCAGGGACTGGGTCAGTCATATGAAGAGAATAAGAAGAAGTTTTGGAAAGAAGTGAAGAGAGTAAGGAAGGCCGGCGCAAGAATTGAAGAGACAGTGAAAGATGGAAATGGAAAGTTGTTAAAAGGAGAGGAGGCAAGGAAAAGGTGGGCGGAATATTTTGAAAGTTTGCTGAATGTTGAGGATGATAGGGAGGCAGATATAATTGAGGTTCCAGGAGTTGAGGTGCCAGTGATGGGAGATGAGAATGAGAGAGAGATTACAATAGAGGAAGTGAGGAGAGCACTAGATGAAACGAGAGTAGGAAAAGCATCGGGTATGGATGGTGTGAAAGCTGAGATGTGACTGTACTTGAATGGTTGGTGAGATTGTTTGATGTGTGTTTTGTGTTGTCAATGGTACCAGTAGATTGGGTCTGTGCATGTATTGTACCACTATATAAGGGTAAGGGAGATGTGCATGTGTTGTAATTCAAGAGGTATTAGTTTGTTGAGTGTAGTTGGAAAAGTGTATGGTAGAATACTGATTAATAGGATTAAGGATAAAACAGAGAATGCAATCTTGGAAGTACAGGGTGGTTTTAGAAGAGGTAGGGGTTGTATGAATCAGATTTTTACAGTTAGGCAGATATGCGAGAAATATTTAGCAAAAGGTAAGGAGGTGTATGTTGCGTTTATGGATCTGGAGAAAGCATATGATTGAGTTGATAGGGAAGCAATGTGGAATGTGATGAGGTTATATGGAGTTGGTGGAAGGTTGTTGCAAGCAGTAAAAAGTTTCTACACAGGTAGTAAAGCATATGTTAGAATAGGAAAGGAGGTGAGCGATTGGTTTCCGGTGAGAGTGGGGCTGAGACAGGGATGTGTGATGTCACCCTGGTTGTTTAACTTGTATGTTGATGGAGTGGTGAGAGAGGTGAATGCTAGAGTGCTTGGACGAGGATTAAAACTGTTAGGCGAGAATGATCATGAATGGGAGGTAAATCAGTTGTTGTTTGCGGATGATACTGTACTGGTAGCAGACACAGAAGAGAAGCTTGACCGACTAGTGACAGAATTTGGAAGTGTGTGTGAGAGAAGGAAGTTGAGAGTTAATGTGGGTAAGAGTAAGGTTATGAGATGTACGAGAAGGGAAGGTGGTGCAAGGTTGAATGTCATGTTGAATGGAGAGTTACTTGAGGAGGTGGATCAGTTTAAGTACTTGGGGTCTGTTGTTGCAGCAAATGGTGGAGTGGAAGCAGATGTACGTCAGAGAGTGAATGAAGGTTGCAAAGTGTTGGGGGCAGTTAAGGGAGTAGTAAAAAATAGAGGATTGGGCATGAATGTAAAGAGAGTTCTGTATGAGAAAGTGATTGTACCAACTGTGATGTATGGATCGGAGTTGTGGGGAATGAAAGTGATGGAGAGACAGAAATTGAATGTGTTTGAGATAAAGTGTCTGAGGAGTATGGCTGGTGTATCTCGAGTAGATAGGGTTAGGAACGAAGTGGTGAGGGTGAGAACGGGTGTAAGAAATGAGTTAGAGGCTAGAGTGGATATGAATGTGTTGAGGTGGTTTGGCCATGTTGAGAGAATGGAAAATGGCTGTCTGCTAAAGAAGGTGATGAATGCAAGAGTTGATGGGAGAAGTACAAGAGGAAGGCCAAGGTTTGGGTGGATGGATGGTGTGAAGAAAGCTCTGGGTGATAGGAGGATAGATGTGAGAGAGGCAAGAGAGCGTGCTAGAAATAGGAATGAATGGCGAGCGATTGTGACGCAGTTCCGGTAGGCCCTGCTGCTTCCTCCGGTGCCTTGCATAAGATCTTGTTGATGCATTGATTAAGAGTGGGGATACAAAAAATACCGGAAAGGTATATAAAAGTCATGGAATACCAGGCTGGAATGAAAACGTCAAATTACACCACGTTACAGCCAGACAAAAGTATTTATTATGGAAGGAAATGGGAATGCCGAGATCGGGTGTGCAATACGATGAGATGGTCCTGTCTAAACGAAATTTTAAAAAGGCACTCAAAGTCTGCAAGAAGACGGTAAACAAAACAACAAAGGAAAAAATCGCTAGAGATATGAGCAGGAGAAATCCTTGGAAAACAATAAACAAAATAAGAAAGAAAACTACTAAACTACCGGTTAGTATTGATGGAATAAGGGGAGAGTCAAACATAGCAGAAGGTTGGAAGAATCATTATGCTCATATTATGGAAGGCACGAACCATCCAAAAATGTCTTTATCGATGGAAAATGGAGATGAAGAAAGCACCATACCAATTGTTTCCGTTAGAGACGTTCAAGATGCTTTAAAATCCCTTTCGTTAAATAGTGCCCCGGGCCTTGATGGAATCACAGGGAATCACTTACGATATGCCCATCCAACTCTTTATGTGCATCTGTCACTTTTGTTCACTTGTTTGTGTAGACATCACTTCGTATCAAAAAATCTGACTGAAATAAAAATTCTGAATTTAGTTAAAGATCACCATAAGTCTCTCTCTGATAAGAATAACTATCGTCCAATAGCCCTTGCCTCTATTATTTCTAAGCTATTTGAATGCATCATCCTACAAAGATGCAAAGACTTGTTAACAACTTCCGATAATCAATTTGCTTATAAAACTAAACACAGCACTGATATGGCCCTTTTTCTTTTTAAACAAACATGCCAGTTTTATAGGTAAAAAAACACACCAGTTTTTGTATGCGCAATGGATATGTCCAAGGCTTTCGATAAAGTGTGTCATGAAAGATTATTTCAAATTTTAAAGAGAAGACATGTGCCATTTTACATTATAGCACTGCTGCAGTACTGGTACAAAACTCAGGACTTTAGAGTAATGTGGGGTAATAGTCTTTCCTCTCCTTTTAAACCCAGTTGTGGTATTAGACAGGGTAGTGTTCTATCAGCACTTCTGTTTGCCGTATATGTGGATGATTTAAGTACAAAGGTCCTCAGCAGGGAAGGTGGTTGCACAGTGGGAGAGGTCAAGGTGAATCATATCTTTTATGCAGATGATATAATACTTTTAGCCCCATCTTTAAAAGCGTTGCAAATACTCATAGATAAAAGTATGGAATATTTGAAGTACCATTATCTTGAAGCCAATCCTGACAAGACCAAAGTTCTTGTAATAAAACCCTGTAATTTTATATCATTTAGTGAACCGTCACTCTATATTAATGACGTCAGGTTGGAAGTCGTTAAGTCATGTAAATATCTTGGCATGAATATTAATGACAATCTAAAGGACGATGACCATATTGCATCACTCTATCGAGGGCAATGCTTGCGAGGCAATATGTTGCTAAGGAACTTTCATATGTGCAATGATGAGGCAAAAGTACATTTGTTCAGATCTTTCTGTACTTCCCTGTATTGTATGCCTCTGGCAATGAAATGTAAAAAGGAAACCCTACGAAAACTTAAAATATGTTACAATGACTCTTTTAGGTACCTGATGGGAATAGAAAGGTTTTCGAGAGTAAGTGGACACTTTGTTTCTTTAGGAATACCAACATTTGATGAATTAGTGAGAAAATGTATTGTAAGTTTGTTTCAGAGAGCAAAGAGTTCAAAAAACCACTTAATTTGTGCAATTTTTAACAGTGATAGTTTTAAAAAATCATTAGTTTTTAAAGAGTGGTCTAAACACATTTTCTGTGTTTAGACCTTTTGTTTTACTCCTAATATATTTGTATATAACTATTAATTTTATTGTAATATTTTGTATATGGCTCTACAGCTGAAATAAAGAATTTGAATTTGAATTTGAATTTGAATTTTCACAACTCTGACCATCCTTTACATTCAGATCTCCCTGGACAATTCTATCCTGTTCGTAATACTAGGCAGGCAGTTAATTCTAATAGCCAGGCCTTCTCCATCACGAGGCTCAATACTACGCAGTACTCTAGAAGTTTTATTCCAGCTGTGACCAAGTTGTGGAATGATCTTCCTAATCGGGTGGTTGAATCAGTAGAACTTCAAAAGTTCAAAGTTGGAGCAAATGCTTTTTTTGTTGACCAGACAGACATTGTCTTTTTATAGTTTATTGATGACATATTTGTTTTTGATGTTGTTGATAGTTTACTATATGACATGTCTGTTTTGACGTTGTTTCTTATTTTAGAATGATTTATTGTTAATTTGTTCGCTTCATTTATTTATTTCCTTATTTCCTTTCCTCACTGAGCTATTTTTCCCTGTTGGAGCCCCTGGGCTTATAGCATATTGCTTTTCCAACTAGGGTTGTAGCTTGGATAGTAATAATAATAATAATAATAATAATAATAATAATAGTCTTGGGTAGTGCCATAGCCTCTGTACCATGGTCTTCCACTGTCTTGGGTTAGAGTTCTCTTGCTTGAGGGTACACTCGGGCACACTGCTCTATCTAGTTTCTCTTCCTCTTGTTTTGTTAAAGTTTTTATAGTTTATATAGGAAATATTTATTTCAATGTTTTTGCTGTTCTTAGAATATTTTATTTTTCCTTGTTTACTTTCCTCACTGGGCTATTTTCCCTGTTGGAGCCCCTGGGCTTATAGCATCCTGCTTTTCCAACTAGGGTTGTAGCTTAGCATTTGATAATAATAATAATATATCAATCTAGCAAAGCACTTACAAACTCAAAAAAGGTACTAGCACAAACGCAGAACACACAGTAATGCGTATAAACACAGAACACATCTGTGTGCGCACTCAACTTACAGGTGATACCAGCTAAGTTGGTGCGTCTTCAACCCGTGCTCGTGACGGTACGTAACCGGACATCTGTGAGCTCATTGGGACACACCCGAGCTCCACCCTGAGTAGGAATGTTCCCTCGGCCTTCACCAGCGTGAGACACCTAGCGGGCGGTTCTCCTGGGACCTTGTGTTTCTACAGTCAAAGTTTCCCTTACTGGCAGAGGATCTGTCAACATGACTGCTCTGACTCCCTCTGCCCTCCGCCATCGGAGACAGGTAGGTCAACATATCATTGGCCTACAACATACAACCAGTCCACCCAGGACGGCAAGAAACACACACATACTAGCTAAGTAAAAACCTACACTCATAGTCTTATGGGTTAATAGGGCGGTCGCCCCTCTCTTCAGCTGTCGTCATCAGAGCTATGAACTCTACATGCCCAATCATTCAAATTAAAATCTGGGCAAACTGCTGACACCTTGCTCGCATCACAACAGAAAACAAGCTCCCTAGCAGAAAATTTCACAACAGACACACAACCTACACAAATCGCTTACACAACAGTGACATTCTCATCTTGCGTTGTCTCATCTCTTTTGCTCGAACTCAAACTAATCCGAACAAACAACAACCATTCTAGGACGCTTATTCATTCAAGGTAATCCACATCACACAAACAAAGGCTCTTGTGTTACCAACACACTAACATTCTATACATCGCACTTTACAACCCAGGGTCTTCCAATTCTCTTAGGGCCTTGTGGAGCCCTATTAAACGCTTTGTGAATCAATCTTTCTAGGGGAGCGCAACCACTCACCACAGAGAACTAATCTGAACCCGACATTTCCTAACGTAACTACGAAATAGGGAAAATCATTCCAATCAGAACCACGTTAATTCCCCACAACAAAAAACAAAAGGCGGAAAATATAAATTTACGTTAAAACTAAACACCATAGAATTTCTTTAAAGTCCAAACTGCTCCCAAGTTACGTTAAACCTTATTCAGAACTTAAACTCTTCATAACCTATCACTGAGGTCAACAAAAGAAAACAGTCTCTCCAAACAATTTTCAAAGAAAAAGAAAAAAACTCAAAGAAAAACTTTCCTACTTCCCTATCTTCAAGGGATATTCATTAGCCATAAAGAAAACAGTTCTCTCTCATCTCTTCTCACACAGCTATTTCCACTCATCTTTTTCTTTTCATTCTGCGACCATACTTACGCCGCTCTTGCGCGCGCGCAATATTATCTCATCCATCTCTCTCTCTCTCTCTCTCTCTCTCTCTCTCTCTCTCTCTCTCTCTCTCTCTCTCTCTCTCACAGAAAACGAGCTTCGGTGACGTTCTGCCGCTCACCAGGTACTCCGTCACCCCCCCCCTCTCTCTCTCTCTCTCTCTCTCTCTCTCTCTCTCTCTCTCTCTCTCTCTCTCTCTCTCTCTCTCTCGTGCGCGAACCCAAACATTCACTCACACAGGGACTGAGATGTCTCAAACTCTTTCTCCCTCGCATCTTTGAGCGAGTAACGAACTAAAACCTAAAAACATCAGAAAAAGAAAACAAACAAACACAGCATGCCAAATGTGAAGAATTTTCTTCACTCTTCTTCTTTTAATCGTATTTTTAGATCTCTTCTACTAATACTATAGCTACCCCTTAACCATTCTCTCCTACATCTAGTTTTCTTTAACGAAACATAGGAAGGACTATTCTAAACTTAAACTTGTTGACAGTGGCGCACGCCATGCTCGTGACGTCACAGCGTAGATACGCACAACAGATGGCCTTAGTTGTAACCCCGGCGTATGTTGGTTCTTTCCTTAAACTACATGGGTCGAGATTAAATTCCTAAATTGCACATTTTATATAAATTCCAATACTGCTGAATTAATGCATCTTATATTTCTCAATACCAATTAAGGTTTGTTAATTTTAAGATGTATGCCCATCGTACCAGTCCATTGCTAATTAATCATTTTAAATATTAATTTTTAGCAAGCCAGAATAGGTAGGATTATTGTATATATAACCTCCCTCAGAGCAGCAAGATTTATCTGAGTATTTAGTACAAAATCCTGCCTCCTCTGCACTCCTTTCAACAATATATTGCCCTGTCCTTAAGTCCCGATATGGCAACCCCAATGGATTACCGTGCGCATCATGACCGTCACTTGTTTGGCAAGGTGAAGCCAGGTGATCTCCTCGACCTCTGTGTCGGCCCATTCATCAAGAAGCTGCCCTTGCCTCCTGACCTGCTGGGTCAGTGATTCCATGCACTTCTGGCTCACCCCGCCCCCCTCTCTCTCCCAAAACTCGACTCACAAAGGATTGCTGCCGGTCGGAGAGATTGAGAAGAAGAGGACCCTGGGATACCATAGTTGTAGCCAACGAGGATTCTTGGGGTGAGCCAGGCAATAGTGCAACAACCAGGTCAACAGCTATCACGGGCATAGGATTAATCTTAAAGGAGTGCAGGTACTACAACAATGGCCATTTAGTTTTCCCCCATTTTTTATTAGCTTAGACTAATTTTAACTTGATAGGGAACCTGGCTAATTACACTATTCGGACTGTGTGCGGTGGGATTGTGTGTAAATATTTTTCCATTATTATTTCTTGCTTGGAGACTAGCATAGTCTCTGGGTCACGTGGACCACGTGTCCGACCCCATTTTGATTTTTATTATTGTAGACCACGTGTCTAACTAACTAATTTTCATCATTTTGAATTGCATTCTTTTTACTCCATTTTTGTCTTTGTTAAGATGTCCGTTTCTTAGATGTAAATTTGTGAATAAATCAATATTAGGTTAATTAAACCTTCTTAGTATTTTTGCTCCCTCATTTATTTAATGTTTAAACTGGAAATATTTGAAGAGTAAGTCTATAGGTGGTAACAGCGAGGTACTTTGCATTAATATATTTGCTTCGAAGGTAAAGATCCTTATCTTTAAACTTTTAAACTACTTTACATCACTGCTCCCATTTTGGATTTTGTCTACCTTACATTAACGTAAAATAACTGTCCAGCATTTCATTGGGGTAGCTGGGACGGAGCCGGAACAGAGCCTGAGAATGAGATGACTATAGACCTGACAAAGCTAGAGTAGGCCATAAATTATTGTTAATCCTACGTGTGGAGTGCTTCGGCCTCTGGACAGTAAAATTTCCCCCCTTTGTATTTAAAGAGTGTGGTTAGTGAATTGTGACAGTAAAGTATTAGCAGGGTGTTTGTGCCCCGAGAGTAAGTGCTCCTATCCTCCCCTGTTGAACTTTATGTAACTGTTATAAGGAGACTTTCCAGGACTAAGTTCCCACTCAGAACACAACCATTAAAAAATTCTCCACACGAGTGGTCCTTCGAACCGGATCTTTTACCTTTGACTTGTGAAGCATTAACGTAATTAATCAGCTTGATTAAGCATATAGTAACTCGCTATATCACTTACCCACACGCACACAGCCAGTTTGTCGAATATGTAATGCCCAGACTTTAATTGGGAAGAGAAATTTGTAATCATTATTATGTTTTTGTATCGACCACGTGTTTAAGGAAAGAGCTACGTAACCAGGTTAATTTGTTGCTTGAATGTTCTCTACATTAAGACTAGAATTTGTCGTAGGAACTTCGCTTTGTCTCGGATCCGTTCACCCACGTGTGGCAGAATCCTCTTATACCAGAAAGTTCTAAGCTACTTGAACTAAGGTTTTTTGTTGTTCAGACGCCCGTGATTACTGCTCAGCTAGAGCACCGGTGTACTCGTCCTGTCAACTAATTTTGCTAGCTAAGCATCTAATTTGTAACATTTTGTACCTTGGTCTACCTTCCTTTGTGTCGTTTACCTTCCCTAACCAACCTTAACTTTTCTAACTAACATCACCGTATACCTAGCACATGTCCTTGTCCTAAAGAGCGAAATGGCGTAACATAATTTCAAGTTTTCTTACGAGTAACGTAGAAACTTAATTTCAACCAAGTCCGTTTCATTCCACGTGGTTGTTCCGAGATGGCGGATCTTGTTTACAGCCCAAACTAAGGGTTCGTAATTGTTTGCTACCGTAAGTAAATTACTGCGTGTAGTTAATTTAATTTCCTTCAGCGAGGATATTTTTGTTTTACCTCCACGTGAGGAAAATTTATATTTGTTTAGCCTCCAAGAGAGTGCACTTTAAAATCTAAGTCGTTGCCTTGTGCGCCAATCTACATTTTGAGTAGTTCAGTGGTCGCCTTAGTGCGCCCGTAATTGTGAAATCGTCACAACAGAGTCAGCCTCGACCTGTTATTCTAACTTTTAACTTAAATCTTTGCATTCATAAGCCCATGTGCTTTCTAATATGTTTTACTTTAAAGTAAATTGATTAGTCATTATCGCCACGTGCGTAAATAATTCATTTTAGCAAAGTCTTTAACGTCACGTGACCTGGGCATCGTCTGCTTTGTTAGGCCCCAGTCAATTTGAATTTTAAAGTAGTTTTGTTATTTACCTTTGTGTTGTCATTTAACCCTTTTTTCTCATCATGAGTAAATTTAAATATTCAATTACCATGCTATTAAATTTGTAAAGTTTCATTTTCATGATCTTTTGAAATTCAGTTACCCCTTATTTGTTTTACGAATCCGTTCATCAAACGTGGTCAATCCAAGATGGCGGACTTCATGTTTAACGTAAACAACCCTTCACCGCCTAAGGCGGAAACGCTTAGCCCCGAGGAGATTAACGCTAGGCTTAAGGAACAGGAGTTGACGTTCACCTTTGTGTGTGAGGACGCAGACCTAGCACTTCATGCTCTTGCTTCTGTAGATTTTCCCAGCATGGGTCCAGAAGCCGTAAATCATTTTAAAAACCTTATTGGTAAAGTAAGAGATGAACTTAACCCTTACAAGAATTTTTGGAGACGTCATTACGACCATCCTATTGTCAAAATAAATTATCCCGCGCTTGCTGCCTGTTCAAGTAAAATTGAAATTGCCTTTAATAGCCTCATGGCTCATCCCAATTTAACTATTAAAGCTAATCAGTCTTATTCTTCTTCGAGGGCGACACCTTCAGTGACACGTCCCTTTGTGAATGCCATTAACGTTCCCCTAATTGTTACTTCTAACGTATCGGCAGTCAACCACAATGTTCATAATTTTGTCTCAATTCCCCAACCAGTAAAATCATCTCATTTCAATACTATGTTGCCAACACGGCATACGATTAGTGAGTTTGTGTCAGTCCCACGTGCTCCGTCCTCATCTCCGAACCTTAAGCCACCCGTGTTTGATCACCCTCAACCCCCTTTGTCTTTGCCGCCGGTGACAGTCCGTCCCAGAGAAAACCCCATTCATTGTCTTAAAATGGACCCCCCTCGTGGTAGCGCAAATACCACTCAACTTAACCGTGTGCGTGATGGCCAGCAGAGGCCTGTACCGGTAAATTCAATAACTAAAACCGTACCATCCCATGGACCAGTGCTCGCTTTGCCTGACTGTCCTATTCTTAAGCCCGTAACTTCCGCTCCAATCCGTGTTGACGCTAATACATCCACGTCAAAATCTGAAACCCGCTCTCAGAACGAGCCGCGTGAACGCAACCTTAGGACTTTAGCAGTCAGAAAGGGACCTTTTGCACTGACGGTGGATTTAGTGAAGGTCACACACGTAGACCTAGCCCCAGAGCTAAGAGCCTGTTTACGATTCACCTTGCTTGAGGATAACGGTACATTGAACGTTATTCATTATTTTTATTCAGTCATATATGACGTCACATTAAACTTTTATTATTTTTGCCAAGTCATTCAGCAGCATTTTTTCGGTCAGTCCCATGCTTTAACTTTAAAACGTAAATTTAATTTTTGCCTTGACAACTTGTCATTTTATTATAATCCCCCTGACATCCTTCAGCTCGTGCTGAATATAACTTTTCCTTTATTTACTCCCCTTGCAAACGTTTTTCTTAAAACCTACATCCAAAACTTTCACAGTCAGAAATACGATGTCCCCATAAACCTAGTTTGTCTCGGTTTGTCTGTCAGGCTAGTGTCAAACAAATTTTCACCTTTAAACGCCGAGAAGGAAGTAGCTTTTCTCCCTTTGTCAGGCGATGAATACAAAGTTTTCATTACGCCAGTAATTTTCTTTGTAAAATCATTTTATGTAAAACGTTGGGTGTCAGACCGGGATTGGGATTCACCCCCATAATTTTTAATTTGTCATTTGGCCGGACTTGTTGCTGAACTCGACCGTTATTGGCTTTCGTTTTGTTTGCTCTATCCGTACCCCTAGGGTGGGAAGAATTGAGTACTTTTAATCGTTCTGTTATTATTGCATCGTACGTTTAAAGTTAAAACTGATCATATGCTTAACTTAGCGCTTCCGTGAAGCATTGCCTGAGTGGTTCAATATTCCCCAAATTCACGTGAAAGCATAACTTTTGACTCGATTGATTTCAATTAACGTTAACGGCGTTTTGTTAACTTTAAACGGACGTTGATATGAAGAACAACTTCACTCATCATTCAGCCAGTAACCTTATCTCGCTCATACTAACAAGTAGTTGAATCACATTTGCCGGAACTAACCCCTCTCCCTTTTTTCTCCCCTTTATCCCCAGGGTGTGAAGAATTTTCTTCACTCTTCTTCTTTTAATCGTATTTTTAGATCTCTTCTACTAATACTATAGCTACCCCTTAACCATTCTCTCCTACATCTAGTTTTCTTTAACGAAACACAGGAAGGACTATTCTAAACTTAAACTTGTTGACAGTGGCGCACGCCATGCTCGTGACGTCACAGCGTAGATACGCACAACAGATGGCCTTAGTTGTAACCCCGGCGTATGTTGGTTCTTTCCTTAAACTACATGGGTCGAGATTAAATTCCTAAATTGCACATTTTATATAAATTCCAATACTGCTGAATTAATGCATCTTATATTTCTCAATACCAATTAAGGTTTGTTAATTTTAAGATGTATGCCCATCGTACCAGTCCATTGCTAATTAATCATTTTAAATATTAATTTTTAGCAAGCCAGAATAGGTAGGATTATTGTATATATAACCTCCCTCAGAGCAGCAAGATTTATCTGAGTATTTAGTACAAAATCCTGCCTCCTCTGCACTCCTTTCAACAATATATTGCCCTGTCCTTAAGTCCCGATATGGCAACCCCAATGGATTACCGTGCGCATCATGACCGTCACTTGTTTGGCAAGGTGAAGCCAGGTGATCTCCTCGACCTCTGTGTCGGCCCATTCATCAAGAAGCTGCCCTTGCCTCCTGACCTGCTGGGTCAGTGATTCCATGCACTTCTGGCTCACCCCGCCCCCTCTCTCTCCCAAAACTCGACTCACAAAGGATTGCTGCCGGTCGGAGAGATTGAGAAGAAGAGGACCCTGGGATACCATAGTTGTAGCCAACGAGGATTCTTGGGGTGAGCCAGGCAATAGTGCAACAACAGGTCAACAGCTATCACGGGCATAGGATTAATCTTAAAGGAGTGCAGGTACTACAACAATGGCCATTTAGTTTTCCCCCATTTTTTATTAGCTTAGACTAATTTTAACTTGATAGGGAACCTGGCTAATTACACTATTCGGACTGTGTGCGGTGGGATTGTGTGTAAATATTTTTCCATTATTATTTCTTGCTTGGAGACTAGCTTAGTCTCTGGGTCACGTGGACCACGTGTCCGACCCCATTTTGATTTTTATTATTGTAGACCACGTGTCTAACTAACTAATTTTCATCATTTTGAATTGCATTCTTTTTACTCCATTTTTGTCTTTGTTAAGATGTCCGTTTCTTTGATGTAAATTTGTGAATAAATCAATATTAGGTTAATTAAACCTTCTTAGTATTTTTGCTCCCTCATTTATTTAATGTTTAAACTGGAAATATTTGAAGAGTAAGTCTATAGGTGGTAACAGCGAGGTACTTTGCATTAATATATTTGCTTCGAAGGTAAAGATCCTTATCTTTAAACTTTTAAACTACTTTACATCACTGCTCCCATTTTGGATTTTGTCTACCTTACATTAACGTAAAATAACTGTCCAGCATTTCATTGGGGTAGCTGGGACGGAGCCGGAACAGAGCCTGAGAATGAGATGACTATAGACCTGACAAAGCTAGAGTAGGCCATAAATTATTGTTAATCCTACGTGTGGAGTGCTTCGGCCTCTGGACAGTAAAATTTCCCCCCTTTGTATTTAAAGAGTGTGGTTAGTGAATTGTGACAGTAAAGTATTAGCAGGGTGTTTGTGCCCCGAGAGTAAGTGCTCCTATCCTCCCCTGTTGAACTTTATGTAACTGTTATAAGGAGACTTTCCAGGACTAAGTTCCCACTCAGAACACAACCATTAAAAAATTCTCCACACCAAAAGAACTGAGCTCAAAACCTTGAAATTACGTCATTATCTTATGCATAAAACAGGCACTATGGTATAAACAAAACAAAAACAAAAAACAGTCTCTTTTGCTTTGGAGACAAGTCACCGGAACTTACACAACTCTGAAGGTCAATTAGCTAGCGTCTTATCAGGTCTCTAAACGTATATAAACCCATCAAAATACTAGGCTTTATCACGTGGATTCACCAAATCACTTAATTACAATCAAACCTACGTCCTACGTTATACTTTGACATAAAAAGCAAGTAATTAACCTAAGAACTCATGACATGAATCAGGGTGTATTGCTTGACTAAGTTATTCTTCAAAACACAGGTTAGCCTATCAAGTCTTGCAACTCTAGACCTACTGTTATAACTCTCGTGTCTCCAATATCTGATGTTACAGTCGTTCCGCTCATTTACATTACTCTTTGCCACAAACAAATGAAAATCCACGACATCTTGTTCGCCATTTCTCAAAAATTTCACATTACTTATTTTGTTCTCGCGAGTTAACTAGACCTGACACTCACACAAAAATTCAAATTCTCGTCTCTATATCATGGTGTCAATTATTACTCAAATACAATAAATTTTTGCCTACTTGTCACGATTTTCCAAAACACATAACCCTCTAAAGCGTGAAAAAACAAAGACTTAATTCTGACCTTTAAGCAAAAAGAAATTACGTTACTTGTCAAAATCTTAGGTTTCCTCCCAACACACAGCAAAAACTCACTCAAGGTGTGCTCTTTAACAGTGGCGGTGACATCATAATGCTTACTCAGGGAATCCACGCAACAACGCACTCGTTTCATTCTTCATTCGTGTCAGCTGACATTAATCGGGTACCCTTTAAACTAAAATGCATTCACACTCCCTGTTAAACAATTTGACATTACTTGTCCAAAATAATTTGCTAACAATGCTCGGTGTCATCAATCAGACCGAACACTTGACAAACAAATCATTTATGACACACTGTAACCAAAAGAAATCAAACGCAAAATTTTTAAATCTCCTACGTGACATTACTAATTACTTAACAACTGATAACAACTGAACTCGCTTTGGTCAATACGTTAACAACTCGGCTTCATCAATCAGGACGAAAACTGGCAAACAATAGCTTACTCTTTCTTTCAAAATATTTCATAATGAACTAAGTACGCTATTAACCAACAATGCGGAATACGACGTAAGACCAAATATTGTGACACTAATTTTCGCAATTGCCAATGTACCTAATTTAAATTTTTTTCTTCATAATCTTATCAGTACACACTCAAAAGGGATATTACAAAAAAACTTCACAACTTACGTCTTAACTCTGAACTTACAAACGTTCTACATTTCCCCTCTGGAATCAGACAACTTGTCATTGTTAACACAAAGTTATGTCAACATGTGACTTGCCTTCTTTTCCAAAAATCACATTTAACATCTTTCACCACCAAGGTCACAAAAAAAAATTCAAAACACTATAAGTCAAGGAAAATTATGCAACGAAAACTCATAGTTCATGCAGTACAAAAAAAACAATTTCTCTTTTGAGCACACAGCAACTAATCAATTCAATTTTCTTCTTTTACAAACAGGAAAATTAATTTTTACTCGAAGCTTTAACAATGAAAACATTTTACTGGACTAGTTACTTTCTTCAATTACACTAGTGTCTTTCATCCCAATCTAACCTTACGCAAAGAAAACGTGATGATAGCTTCATTACTCTACAAAATCTCAAAACACATTAGTTAACCATAAAACTACAGATTTTGTAACATGTTACTTAACTTCTGTAGGGGGTTGATTGCTGCAGGGAGCCTTGGGTCCCTCATCCTACATATGTTGTCTGGGACCTCTTTCACTTTTCGGGATTGCCCTTGACCTTGGCGGGCGTGTTCTTCTTGACAATACACCCGCTGCTTCTTGGACGACGAGCTCCTCTATGGCACGGGTGATCAGGGACACTCCGACTGCTTTGGACAGGGTCCTAGATCGCCATTTCGAACGGCAATCTTCGACGCTGTTGCTCCCGCAACGAAAAACTGTCTTCTCTTCCAACAGGACCGTTGCCGTGTCATCCTCTCTACGACGAATGTGTTTCCTTTTAGTTTCCTCTCCTGGCCGCTATCCATTCCGGCCCTCACAACTCGGCGCAAGGGCGTTAAGGTCTCCTTCCCCCAGGTCCTCCGTGGGTGACCAATCCGGACAACTACTGGCTGCTTCCTTCTGTACGGGGACTCCGTTACTGGTGGTTCTCAGGCCTGCCCTCCGTTGTAGTCGTCTTCTCAGCTGTGTCCATGATATGGACTCCATGAACTCTATTTTTTTCCTCTTTTTCCAAAGGGCCTTTCCTCGAATTCCCTCTTTCGCCTCGATGATTTTCTGACGATCAATCCAACATTGATCCATTATCGCTGCTTCCACAAAACTCAGAAATATTTCATATTGGCCATATAGTCTATTTCCCCCGAGAGAGGATTCGAACCCATCTCCAAGTAAAGGGCTGTTATGGTCCTTTTCCTGCCGTGTTCGTTCCTCTGTGCCCATCGATGTTCCACTGCATCCAGGTTCTCCTCGTGCTTGTGCTCCTACGTAATGCTGTAGGCCTCCGACAGCTTTGTCGATCTCGATGTATAATTCTTCAAGTTCCTGTGTACTCATTTGGTAATCTTGCTAATTACCTTTCACTAATTGCTCAACAAAATTTACTATAGAAAATAAATAAAATAACCGTATCCCATTTTTAGACGTTTTAATAGTTAGAGAAACGTGTGATAAGACGCTACAAGTGGTGCGTCTTACCACTTGTAGCGTCTTATCACACGTTTCTCTAACTATTAAAACGTCTAAAAATGGGATACGGTTATTTTATTTATTTTCTATAGTAAATTTTATTGATGGTACTAATGAATCAATGATTGAAACAAAACCCTCAAGATTAAAATTATCTTCTAAAATACCTAAAACATCATCAACATATCGATACCACACAATTTGGGAAGACCACACTGAAGGAATTTTGTGGTATCGATATGTTGATGATGTTCTAGGTATTTTAGAAAAAAATTTTAATCTTGAAGGTTTTGTTTCAATCAATAATTCATTAGTACCATCAATAAAATTTACTATAGAAAATGAAGAAAATAACCGTATCCCATTTTTAGACGTTTTAATAGTTAGAGAAACAGATAGATTTAAGTTTTCCATATATGGAAAGCCTACAAATAATTTTTCATATTTACATTTTTACTCTGATCACTCTAAAAATATAAAGCATTCAGTTTTCTCCTCCATGTACCTTAGGGCATTGAGAATTTGTAGCCCAGATTACATTGGGGACGAGTTCACTAAAATAGAAAAAATTGCAACAGATCTTTGTTATCCCAAATATTTCTTAGAAAATGTATGAATAAGGCTAAGAAAACATTTTATAGTGTCCAATTAGAGAGGAAGGAAACGATTAATAATATGCTTTGTTTGCCATTTCATATTTGTTTTTTAGATGTTATACCCCTTTTGAAAAAAACTAGACATTGCTGTAGTGTTTAGATATAATTGTACATTAAAAAACATGTTGATTAAGAATACTTCTGGAAATGATAATAATGTAATATATAGCATTCCTTGTTCAGAGTGTAACCTATTTTATGTTGGCCAAACATCAAAAAGTATACCAGTCAGATCAAAACAGCATCAGGTGGCCGTCTCCAGGGGTTCTCTTAATAATGCCTTGGCCTCCCACTGGTTAGGGTCAAGTCACAAAATTGGTGGGTCAAAGGGGGAAAAAGTAATCCATGTAAATGACTATTGCCAAAGGAATATTGTTGAATCATTTTTAATCTCCTGTACTCAAGATAGAAATTTGAATCTAAGCCCTGGTCTGTTTTCCGTGAATCCAGTATTATCCTATTATCTAAAATCTGACTTCCCCGGAATTATGAAGAAACTGACAGCTGTAGGATTCCCTTCTCCTGTATAAATACGATGTCTTTGTATATGTATTCTCATTGCTGAGTTTGATAATGTCCTGAGTGGATGAAAGTACTAACTCCAATCAAGTCTTTCTCATTTTTTCTTTTGTAGCTATAATACATTTGATATTCATCACATGTCAGCTTTCGTGATTTCTACACTGTTACGTACACCTTGTTTGTGAATCTCTGTTTTAGGTCATGTGAATGACCTCCGGTTGCCGGCTCGCATGCGGATGTGTGCTTTGTCAGCTTCCACAGGCGACAAGAGTCTATCTCTAAGCCAAATTGTAAACGAAGGGCCTTTTCTGTCTTCTCCTTGCTTTGCAGATCATGGGGGAGCTTGAGGGAACAACGGCCTCAGGAGGGCGAAGATCTACCGGTTGGATCCAGATTGCTATAACGTATATGACTATGATTGGTCTTCCTCTCATGACGTCATGGGGTCACGCCCTGCAACGCCGGCGATGCCCTGTTACGCCCGCAGCCATGGATCAGTTGGGCCTAAGATCTCAAAAGGAAAGTTTGCCGTATTTAAAGTCCCTTTGCTGGCAATAACCCTTACTCTCACTTTTTAGACTTAGAGATCTTCTGTTGACTTTGGAACTTAAATTTCCAGTGGAAACTCTATTAACGTAAATATTAAGCCTTCGTCCCCTGACCGTTGTTCGCCCAAGTATTATTGTATCACGCTACTATGAAATGAAGAGCACTTATTTTATTTAACACATTGAAAACTTAAAACTTACTTGAGAGTGCTCCGACCTGTGTATGAATTACTGTTGAAAATATATTGCTCAACACAAATTAAACGTTGCCTAACCCGCCTCTTAATAGTATTTTAGTTTTAATTGCAAGTACAGTGACCAAAAAAATGGTGGCAGATCGGTGGGATTGTTGAGCAATTAGTGAAAGGTAATTAGCAAGATTACCAAATGAGTACACAGGAACTTGAAGAATTATACATCGAGATCGACAAAGCTGTCGGAGGCCTACAGCATTACGTAGGAGCACAAGCACGAGGAGAACCTGGATGCAGTGGAACATCGATGGGCACAGAGGAACGAACACGGCAGGAAAAGGACCATAACAGCCCTTTACTTGGAGATGGGTTCGAATCCTCTCTCGGAGGAAATAGACTATATGGCCAATATGAAATATTTCTGAGTTTTGTGGAAGCAGCGATAATGGATCAATGTTGGATTGATCGTCAGAAAATCATCGAGGCGAAAGAGGGAATTCGAGGAAAGGCCCTTTGGAAAAAGAGGAAAAAAATAGAGTTCATGGAGTCCATATCATGGACACAGCTGAGAAGACGACTACAACGGAGGGCAGGCCTGAGAACCACCAGTAACGGAGTCCCCGTACAGAAGGAAGCAGCCAGTAGTTGTCCGGATTGGTCACCCACGGAGGACCTGGGGGAAGGAGACCTTAACGCCCTTGCGCCGAGTTGTGAGGGCCGGAATGGATAGCGGCCAGGAGAGGAAACTAAAAGGAAACACATTCGTCGTAGAGAGGATGACACGGCAACGGTCCTGTTGGAAGAGAAGACAGTTTTTCGTTGCGGGAGCAACAGCGTCGAAGATTGCCGTTCGAAATGGCGATCTAGGACCCTGTCCAAAGCAGTCGGAGTGTCCCTGATCACCCGTGCCATAGAGGAGCTCGTCGTCCAAGAAGCAGCGGGTGTATTGTCAAGAAGAACACGCCCGCCAAGGTCAAGGGCAATCCCGAAAAGTGAAAGAGGTCCCAGACAACATATGTAGGATGAGGGACCCAAGGCTCCCTGCAGCAATCAACCCCCTACAGAAGTTAAGTAACATGTTACAAAATCTGTAGTTTTATGGTTAACTAATGTGTTTTGAGATTTTGTAGAGTAATGAAGCTATCATCACGTTTTCTTTGCGTAAGGTTAGATTGGGATGAAAGACACTAGTGTAATTGAAGAAAGTAACTAGTCCAGTAAAATGTTTTCATTGTTAAAGCTTCGAGTAAAAATTAATTTTCCTGTTTGTAAAAGAAGAAAATTGAATTGATTAGTTGCTGTGTGCTCAAAAGAGAAATTGTTTTTTTTGTACTGCATGAACTATGAGTTTTCGTTGCATAATTTTCCTTGACTTATAGTGTTTTGAATTTTTTTTTGTGACCTTGGTGGTGAAAGATGTTAAATGTGATTTTTGGAAAAGAAGGCAAGTCACATGTTGACATAACTTTGTGTTAACAATGACAAGTTGTCTGATTCCAGAGGGGAAATGTAGAACGTTTGTAAGTTCAGAGTTAAGACGTAAGTTGTGAAGTTTTTTTGTAATATCCCTTTTGAGTGTGTACTGATAAGATTATGAAGAAAAAAATTTAAATTAGGTACATTGGCAATTGCGAAAATTAGTGTCACAATATTTGGTCTTACGTCGTATTCCGCATTGTTGGTTAATAGCGTACTTAGTTCATTATGAAATATTTTGAAAGAAAGAGTAAGCTATTGTTTGCCAGTTTTCGTCCTGATTGATGAAGCCGAGTTGTTAACGTATTGACCAAAGCGAGTTCAGTTGTTATCAGTTGTTAAGTAATTAGTAATGTCACGTAGGAGATTTAAAAATTTTGCGTTTGATTTCTTTTGGTTACAGTGTGTCATAAATGATTTGTTTGTCAAGTGTTCGGTCTGATTGATGACACCGAGCATTGTTAGCAAATTATTTTGGACAAGTAATGTCAAATTGTTTAACAGGGAGTGTGAATGCATTTTAGTTTAAAGGGTACCCGATTAATGTCAGCTGACACGAATGAAGAATGAAACGAGTGCGTTGTTGCGTGGATTCCCTGAGTAAGCATTATGATGTCACCGCCACTGTTAAAGAGCACACCTTGAGTGAGTTTTTGCTGTGTGTTGGGAGGAAACCTAAGATTTTGACAAGTAACGTAATTTCTTTTTGCTTAAAGGTCAGAATTAAGTCTTTGTTTTTTCACGCTTTAGAGGGTTATGTGTTTTGGAAAATCGTGACAAGTAGGCAAAAATTTATTGTATTTGAGTAATAATTGACACCATGATATAGAGACGAGAATTTGAATTTTTGTGTGAGTGTCAGGTCTAGTTAACTCGCGAGAACAAAATAAGTAATGTGAAATTTTTGAGAAATGGCGAACAAGATGTCGTGGATTTTCATTTGTTTGTGGCAAAGAGTAATGTAAATGAGCGGAACGACTGTAACATCAGATATTGGAGACACGAGAGTTATAACAGTAGGTCTAGAGTTGCAAGACTTGATAGGCTAACCTGTGTTTTGAAGAATAACTTAGTCAAGCAATACACCCTGATTCATGTCATGAGTTCTTAGGTTAATTACTTGCTTTTTATGTCAAAGTATAACGTAGGACGTAGGTTTGATTGTAATTAAGTGATTTGGTGAATCCACGTGATAAAGCCTAGTATTTTGATGGGTTTATATACGTTTAGAGACCTGATAAGACGCTAGCTAATTGACCTTCAGAGTTGTGTAAGTTCCGGTGACTTGTCTCCAAAGCAAAAGAGACTGTTTTTTGTTTTTGTTTTGTTTATACCATAGTGCCTGTTTTATGCATAAGATAATGACGTAATTTCAAGGTTTTGAGCTCAGTTCTTTTGGTGTGGAGAATTTTTTAATGGTTGTGTTCTGAGTGGGAACTTAGTCCTGGAAAGTCTCCTTATAACAGTTACATAAAGTTCAACAGGGGAGGATAGGAGCACTTACTCTCGGGGCACAAACACCCTGCTAATACTTTACTGTCACAATTCACTAACCACACTCTTTAAATACAAAGGGGGGAAATTTTACTGTCCAGAGGCCGAAGCACTCCACACGTAGGATTAACAATAATTTATGGCCTACTCTAGCTTTGTCAGGTCTATAGTCATCTCATTCTCAGGCTCTGTTCCGGCTCCGTCCCAGCTACCCCAATGAAATGCTGGACAGTTATTTTACGTTAATGTAAGGTAGACAAAATCCAAAATGGGAGCAGTGATGTAAAGTAGTTTAAAAGTTTAAAGATAAGGATCTTTACCTTCGAAGCAAATATATTAATGCAAAGTACCTCGCTGTTACCACCTATAGACTTACTCTTCAAATATTTCCAGTTTAAACATTAAATAAATGAGGGAGCAAAAATACTAAGAAGGTTTAATTAACCTAATATTGATTTATTCACAAATTTACATCAAAGAAACGGACATCTTAACAAAGACAAAAATGGAGTAAAAAGAATGCAATTCAAAATGATGAAAATTAGTTAGTTAGACACGTGGTCTACAATAATAAAAATCAAAATGGGGTCGGACACGTGGTCCACGTGACCCAGAGACTATGCTAGTCTCCAAGCAAGAAATAATAATGGAAAAATATTTACACACAATCCCACCGCACACAGTCCGAATAGTGTAATTAGCCAGGTTCCCTATCAAGTTAAAATTAGTCTAAGCTAATAAAAAATGGGGGAAAACTAAATGGCCATTGTTGTAGTACCTGCACTCCTTTAAGATTAATCCTATGCCCGTGATAGCTGTTGACCTGGTTGTTGCACTATTGCCTGGCTCACCCCAAGAATCCTCGTTGGCTACAACTATGGTATCCCAGGGTCCTCTTCTTCTCAATCTCTCCGACCGGCAGCAATCCTTTGTGAGTCGAGTTTTGGGAGAGAGAGGGGGCGGGGTGAGCCAGAAGTGCATGGAATCACTGACCCAGCAGGTCAGGAGGCAAGGGCAGCTTCTTGATGAATGGGCCGACACAGAGGTCGAGGAGATCACCTGGCTTCACCTTGCCAAACAAGTGACGGTCATGATGCGCACGGTAATCCATTGGGGTTGCCATATCGGGACTTAAGGACAGGGCAATATATTGTTGAAAGGAGTGCAGAGGAGGCAGGATTTTGTACTAAATACTCAGATAAATCTTGCTGCTCTGAGGGAGGTTATATATACAATAATCCTACCTATTCTGGCTTGCTAAAAATTAATATTTAAAATGATTAATTAGCAATGGACTGGTACGATGGGCATACATCTTAAAATTAACAAACCTTAATTGGTATTGAGAAATATAAGATGCATTAATTCAGCAGTATTGGAATTTATATAAAATGTGCAATTTAGGAATTTAATCTCGACCCATGTAGTTTAAGGAAAGAACCAACATACGCCGGGGTTACAACTAAGGCCATCTGTTGTGCGTATCTACGCTGTGACGTCACGAGCATGGCGTGCGCCACTGTCAACAAGTTTAAGTTTAGAATAGTCCTTCCTGTGTTTCGTTAAAGAAAACTAGATGTAGGAGAGAATGGTTAAGGGGTAGCTATAGTATTAGTAGAAGAGATCTAAAAATACGATTAAAAGAAGAAGAGTGAAGAAAATTCTTCACACCCTGGGGATAAAGGGGAGAAAAAAGGGAGAGGGGTTAGTTCCGGCAAATGTGATTCAACTACTTGTTAGTATGAGCGAGATAAGGTTACTGGCTGAATGATGAGTGAAGTTGTTCTTCATATCAACGTCCGTTTAAAGTTAACAAAACGCCGTTAACGTTAATTGAAATCAATCGAGTCAAAAGTTATGCTTTCACGTGAATTTGGGGAATATTGAACCACTCAGGCAATGCTTCACGGAAGCGCTAAGTTAAGCATATGATCAGTTTTAACTTTAAACGTACGATGCAATAATAACAGAACGATTAAAAGTACTCAATTCTTCCCACCCTAGGGGTACGGATAGAGCAAACAAAACGAAAGCCAATAACGGTCGAGTTCAGCAACAAGTCCGGCCAAATGACAAATAAAAAATTATGGGGGTGAATCCCAATCCCGGTCTGACACCCAACGTTTTACATAAAATGATTTTACAAAGAAAATTACTGGCGTAATGAAAACTTTGTATTCATCGCCTGACAAAGGGAGAAAAGCTACTTCCTTCTCGGCGTTTAAAGGTGAAAATTTGTTTGACACTAGCCTGACAGACAAACCGAGACAAACTAGGTTTATGGGGACATCGTATTTCTGACTGTGAAAGTTTTGGATGTAGGTTTTAAGAAAAACGTTTGCAAGGGGAGTAAATAAAGGAAAAGTTATATTCAGCACGAGCTGAAGGATGTCAGGGGGATTATAATAAAATGACAAGTTGTCAAGGCAAAAATTAAATTTACGTTTTAAAGTTAAAGCATGGGACTGACCGAAAAAATGCTGCTGAATGACTTGGCAAAAATAATAAAAGTTTAATGTGACGTCATATATGACTGAATAAAAATAATGAATAACGTTCAATGTACCGTTATCCTCAAGCAAGGTGAATCGTAAACAGGCTCTTAGCTCTGGGGCTAGGTCTACGTGTGTGACCTTCACTAAATCCACCGTCAGTGCAAAAGGTCCCTTTCTGACTGCTAAAGTCCTAAGGTTGCGTTCACGCGGCTCGTTCTGAGAGCGGGTTTCAGATTTTGACGTGGATGTATTAGCGTCAACACGGATTGGAGCGGAAGTTACGGGCTTAAGAATAGGACAGTCAGGCAAAGCGAGCACTGGTCCATGGGATGGTACGGTTTTAGTTATTGAATTTACCGGTACAGGCCTCTGCTGGCCATCACGCACACGGTTAAGTTGAGTGGTATTTGCGCTACCACGAGGGGGGTCCATTTTAAGACAATGAATGGGGTTTTCTCTGGGACGGACTGTCACCGGCGGCAAAGACAAAGGGGGTTGAGGGTGATCAAACACGGGTGGCTTAAGGTTCGGAGATGAGGACGGAGCACGTGGGACTGACACAAACTCACTAATCGTATGCCGTGTTGGCAACATAGTATTGAAATGAGATGATTTTACTGGTTGGGGAATTGAGACAAAATTATGAACATTGTGGTTGACTGCCGATACGTTAGAAGTAACAATTAGGGGAACGTTAATGGCATTCACAAAGGGACGTGTCACTGAAGGTGTCGCCCTCGAAGAAGAATAAGACTGATTAGCTTTAATAGTTAAATTGGGATGAGCCATGAGGCTATTAAAGGCAATTTCAATTTTACTTGAACAGGCAGCAAGCGCGGGATAATTTATTTTGACAATAGGATGGTCGTAATGACGTCTCCAAAAATTCTTGTAAGGGTTAAGTTCATCTCTTACTTTACCAATAAGGTTTTTAAAATGATTTACGGCTTCTGGACCCATGCTGGGAAAATCTACAGAAGCAAGAGCATGAAGTGCTAGGTCTGCGTCCTCACACACAAAGGTGAACGTCAACTCCTGTTCCTTAAGCCTAGCGTTAATCTCCTCGGGGCTAAGCGTTTCCGCCTTAGGCGGTGAAGGGTTGTTTACGTTAAACATGAAGTCCGCCATCTTGGATTGACCACGTTTGATGAACGGATTCGTAAAACAAATAAGGGGTAACTGAATTTCAAAAGATCATGAAAATGAAACTTTACAAATTTAATAGCATGGTAATTGAATATTTAAATTTACTCATGATGAGAAAAAAGGGTTAAATGACAACACAAAGGTAAATAACAAAACTACTTTAAAATTCAAATTGACTGGGGCCTAACAAAGCAGACGATGCCCAGGTCACGTGACGTTGAAGACTTTGCTAAAATGAATTATTTACGCACGTGGCGATAATGACTAATCAATTTACTTTAAAGTAAAACATATTAGAAAGCACATGGGCTTATGAATGCAAAGATTTAAGTTAAAAGTTAGAATAACAGGTCGAGGCTGACTCTGTTGTGACGATTTCACAATTACGGGCGCACTAAGGCGACCACTGAACTACTCAAAATGTAGATTGGCGCACAAGGCAACGACTTAGATTTTAAAGTGCACTCTCTTGGAGGCTAAACAAATATAAATTTCCCTCACGTGGAGGTAAAACAAAAATATCCTCGCTGAAGGAAATTAAATTAACTACACGCAGTAATTTACTTACGGTAGCAAACAATTACGAACCCTTAGTTTGGGCTGTAAACAAGATCCGCCATCTCGGAACAACCACGTGGAATGAAACGGACTTGGTTGAAATTAAGTTTCTACGTTACTCGTAAGAAAACTTGAAATTATGTTACGCCATTTCGCTCTTTAGGACAAGGACATGTGCTAGGTATACGGTGATGTTAGTTAGAAAAGTTAAGGTTGGTTAGGGAAGGTAAACGACACAAAGGAAGGTAGACCAAGGTACAAAATGTTACAAATTAGATGCTTAGCTAGCAAAATTAGTTGACAGGACGAGTACACCGGTGCTCTAGCTGAGCAGTAATCACGGGCGTCTGAACAACAAAAAACCTTAGTTCAAGTAGCTTAGAACTTTCTGGTATAAGAGGATTCTGCCACACGTGGGTGAACGGATCCGAGACAAAGCGAAGTTCCTACGACAAATTCTAGTCTTAATGTAGAGAACATTCAAGCAACAAATTAACCTGGTTACGTAGCTCTTTCCTTAAACACGTGGTCGATACAAAAACATAATAATGATTACAAATTTCTCTTCCCAATTAAAGTCTGGGCATTACATATTCGACAAACTGGCTGTGTGCGTGTGGGTAAGTGATATAGCGAGTTACTATATGCTTAATCAAGCTGATTAATTACGTTAATGCTTCACAAGTCAAAGGTAAAAGATCCGGTTCGAAGGACCACTCGTGTGGAGAATTTTTTAATGGTTGTGTTCTGAGTGGGAACTTAGTCCTGGAAAGTCTCCTTATAACAGTTACATAAAGTTCAACAGGGGAGGATAGGAGCACTTACTCTCGGGGCACAAACACCCTGCTAATACTTTACTGTCACAATTCACTAACCACACTCTTTAAATACAAAGGGGGGAAATTTTACTGTCCAGAGGCCGAAGCACTCCACACGTAGGATTAACAATAATTTATGGCCTACTCTAGCTTTGTCAGGTCTATAGTCATCTCATTCTCAGGCTCTGTTCCGGCTCCGTCCCAGCTACCCCAATGAAATGCTGGACAGTTATTTTACGTTAATGTAAGGTAGACAAAATCCAAAATGGGAGCAGTGATGTAAAGTAGTTTAAAAGTTTAAAGATAAGGATCTTTACCTTCGAAGCAAATATATTAATGCAAAGTACCTCGCTGTTACCACCTATAGACTTACTCTTCAAATATTTCCAGTTTAAACATTAAATAAATGAGGGAGCAAAAATACTAAGAAGGTTTAATTAACCTAATATTGATTTATTCACAAATTTACATCTAAGAAACGGACATCTTAACAAAGACAAAAATGGAGTAAAAAGAATGCAATTCAAAATGATGAAAATTAGTTAGTTAGTCACGTGGTCTACAATAATAAAAATCAAAATGGGGTCGGACACGTGGTCCACGTGACCCAGAGACTATGCTAGTCTCCAAGCAAGAAATAATAATGGAAAAATATTTACACACAATCCCACCGCACACAGTCCGAATAGTGTAATTAGCCAGGTTCCCTATCAAGTTAAAATTAGTCTAAGCTAATAAAAAATGGGGGAAAACTAAATGGCCATTGTTGTAGTACCTGCACTCCTTTAAGATTAATCCTATGCCCGTGATAGCTGTTGACCTGGTTGTTGCACTATTGCCTGGCTCACCCCAAGAATCCTCGTTGGCTACAACTATGGTATCCCAGGGTCCTCTTCTTCTCAATCTCTCCGACCGGCAGCAATCCTTTGTGAGTCGAGTTTTGGGAGAGAGAGGGGGGCGGGGTGAGCCAGAAGTGCATGGAATCACTGACCCAGCAGGTCAGGAGGCAAGGGCAGCTTCTTGATGAATGGGCCGACACAGAGGTCGAGGAGATCACCTGGCTTCACCTTGCCAAACAAGTGACGGTCATGATGCGCACGGTAATCCATTGGGGTTGCCATATCGGGACTTAAGGACAGGGCAATATATTGTTGAAAGGAGTGCAGAGGAGGCAGGATTTTGTACTAAATACTCAGATAAATCTTGCTGCTCTGAGGGAGGTTATATATACAATAATCCTACCTATTCTGGCTTGCTAAAAATTAATATTTAAAATGATTAATTAGCAATGGACTGGTACGATGGGCATACATCTTAAAATTAACAAACCTTAATTGGTATTATGAAATATAAGATGCATTAATTCAGCAGTATTGGAATTTATATAAAATGTGCAATTTAGGAATTTAATCTCGACCCATGTAGTTTAAGGAAAGAACCAACATACGCCGGGGTTACAACTAAGGCCATCTGTTGTGCGTATCTACGCTGTGACGTCACGAGCATGGCGTGCGCCACTGTCAACAAGTTTAAGTTTAGAATAGTCCTTCCTATGTTTCGTTAAAGAAAACTAGATGTAGGAGAGAATGGTTAAGGGGTAGCTATAGTATTAGTAGAAGAGATCTAAAAATACGATTAAAAGAAGAAGAGTGAAGAAAATTCTTCACACCCTGGGGATAAAGGGGAGAAAAAAGGGAGAGGGGTTAGTTCCGGCAAATGTGATTCAACTACTTGTTAGTATGAGCGAGATAAGGTTACTGGCTGAATGATGAGTGAAGTTGTTCTTCATATCAACGTCCGTTTAAAGTTAACAAAACGCCGTTAACGTTAATTGAAATCAATCGAGTCAAAAGTTATGCTTTCACGTGAATTTGGGGAATATTGAACCACTCAGGCAATGCTTCACGGAAGCGCTAAGTTAAGCATATGATCAGTTTTAACTTTAAACGTACGATGCAATAATAACAGAACGATTAAAAGTACTCAATTCTTCCCACCCTAGGGGTACGGATAGAGCAAACAAAACGAAAGCCAATAACGGTCGAGTTCAGCAACAAGTCCGGCTAAATGACAAATTAAAAATTATGGGGGTGAATCCCAATCCCGGTCTGACACCCAACGTTTTACATAAAATGATTTTACAAAGAAAATTACTGGCGTAATGAAAACTTTGTATTCATCGCCTGACAAAGGGAGAAAAGCTACTTCCTTCTCGGCGTTTAAAGGTGAAAATTTGTTTGACACTAGCCTGACAGACAAACCGAGACAAACTAGGTTTATGGGGACATCGTATTTCTGACTGTGAAAGTTTTGGATGTAGGTTTTAAGAAAAACGTTTGCAAGGGGAGTAAATAAAGGAAAAGTTATATTCAGCACGAGCTGAAGGATGTCAGGGGGATTATAATAAAATGACAAGTTGTCAAGGCAAAAATTAAATTTACGTTTTAAAGTTAAAGCATGGGACTGACCGAAAAAATGCTGCTGAATGACTTGGCAAAAATAATAAAAGTTTAATGTGACGTCATATATGACTGAATAAAAATAATGAATAACGTTCAATGTACCGTTATCCTCAAGCAAGGTGAATCGTAAACAGGCTCTTAGCTCTGGGGCTAGGTCTACGTGTGTGACCTTCACTAAATCCACCGTCAGTGCAAAAGGTCCCTTTCTGACTGCTAAAGTCCTAAGGTTGCGTTCACGCGGCTCGTTCTGAGAGCGGGTTTCAGATTTTGACGTGGATGTATTAGCGTCAACACGGATTGGAGCGGAAGTTACGGGCTTAAGAATAGGACAGTCAGGCAAAGCGAGCACTGGTCCATGGGATGGTACGGTTTTAGTTATTGAATTTACCGGTACAGGCCTCTGCTGGCCATCACGCACACGGTTAAGTTGAGTGGTATTTGCGCTACCACGAGGGGGGTCCATTTTAAGACAATGAATGGGGTTTTCTCTGGGACGGACTGTCACCGGCGGCAAAGACAAAGGGGGTTGAGGGTGATCAAACACGGGTGGCTTAAGGTTCGGAGATGAGGACGGAGCACGTGGGACTGACACAAACTCACTAATCGTATGCCGTGTTGGCAACATAGTATTGAAATGAGATGATTTTACTGGTTGGGGAATTGAGACAAAATTATGAACATTGTGGTTGACTGCCGATACGTTAGAAGTAACAATTAGGGGAACGTTAATGGCATTCACAAAGGGACGTGTCACTGAAGGTGTCGCCCTCGAAGAAGAATAAGACTGATTAGCTTTAATAGTTAAATTGGGATGAGCCATGAGGCTATTAAAGGCAATTTCAATTTTACTTGAACAGGCAGCAAGCGCGGGATAATTTATTTTGACAATAGGATGGTCGTAATGACGTCTCCAAAAATTCTTGTAAGGGTTAAGTTCATCTCTTACTTTACCAATAAGGTTTTTAAAATGATTTACGGCTTCTGGACCCATGCTGGGAAAATCTACAGAAGCAAGAGCATGAAGTGCTAGGTCTGCGTCCTCACACACAAAGGTGAACGTCAACTCCTGTTCCTTAAGCCTAGCGTTAATCTCCTCGGGGCTAAGCGTTTCCGCCTTAGGCGGTGAAGGGTTGTTTACGTTAAACATGAAGTCCGCCATCTTGGATTGACCACGTTTGATGAACGGATTCGTAAAACAAATAAGGGGTAACTGAATTTCAAAAGATCATGAAAATGAAACTTTACAAATTTAATAGCATGGTAATTGAATATTTAAATTTACTCATGATGAGAAAAAAGGGTTAAATGACAACACAAAGGTAAATAACAAAACTACTTTAAAATTCAAATTGACTGGGGCCTAACAAAGCAGACGATGCCCAGGTCACGTGACGTTGAAGACTTTGCTAAAATGAATTATTTACGCACGTGGCGATAATGACTAATCAATTTACTTTAAAGTAAAACATATTAGAAAGCACATGGGCTTATGAATGCAAAGATTTAAGTTAAAAGTTAGAATAACAGGTCGAGGCTGACTCTGTTGTGACGATTTCACAATTACGGGCGCACTAAGGCGACCACTGAACTACTCAAAATGTAGATTGGCGCACAAGGCAACGACTTAGATTTTAAAGTGCACTCTCTTGGAGGCTAAACAAATATAAATTTCCCTCACGTGGAGGTAAAACAAAAATATCCTCGCTGAAGGAAATTAAATTAACTACACGCAGTAATTTACTTACGGTAGCAAACAATTACGAACCCTTAGTTTGGGCTGTAAACAAGATCCGCCATCTCGGAACAACCACGTGGAATGAAACGGACTTGGTTGAAATTAAGTTTCTACGTTACTCGTAAGAAAACTTGAAATTATGTTACGCCATTTCGCTCTTTAGGACAAGGACATGTGCTAGGTATACGGTGATGTTAGTTAGAAAAGTTAAGGTTGGTTAGGGAAGGTAAACGACACAAAGGAAGGTAGACCAAGGTACAAAATGTTACAAATTAGATGCTTAGCTAGCAAAATTAGTTGACAGGACGAGTACACCGGTGCTCTAGCTGAGCAGTAATCACGGGCGTCTGAACAACAAAAAACCTTAGTTCAAGTAGCTTAGAACTTTCTGGTATAAGAGGATTCTGCCACACGTGGGTGAACGGATCCGAGACAAAGCGAAGTTCCTACGACAAATTCTAGTCTTAATGTAGAGAACATTCAAGCAACAAATTAACCTGGTTACGTAGCTCTTTCCTTAAACACGTGGTCGATACAAAAACATAATAATGATTACAAATTTCTCTTCCCAATTAAAGTCTGGGCATTACATATTCGACAAACTGGCTGTGTGCGTGTGGGTAAGTGATATAGCGAGTTACTATATGCTTAATCAAGCTGATTAATTACGTTAATGCTTCACAAGTCAAAGGTAAAAGATCCGGTTCGAAGGACCACTCGTGTGGAGAATTTTTTAATGGTTGTGTTCTGAGTGGGAACTTAGTCCTGGAAAGTCTCCTTATAACAGTTACATAAAGTTCAACAGGGGAGGATAGGAGCACTTACTCTCGGGGCACAAACACCCTGCTAATACTTTACTGTCACAATTCACTAACCACACTCTTTAAATACAAAGGGGGGAAATTTTACTGTCCAGAGGCCGAAGCACTCCACACGTAGGATTAACAATAATTTATGGCCTACTCTAGCTTTGTCAGGTCTATAGTCATCTCATTCTCAGGCTCTGTTCCGGCTCCGTCCCAGCTACCCCAATGAAATGCTGGACAGTTATTTTACGTTAATGTAAGGTAGACAAAATCCAAAATGGGAGCAGTGATGTAAAGTAGTTTAAAAGTTTAAAGATAAGGATCTTTACCTTCGAAGCAAATATATTAATGCAAAGTACCTCGCTGTTACCACCTATAGACTTACTCTTCAAATATTTCCAGTTTAAACATTAAATAAATGAGGGAGCAAAAATACTAAGAAGGTTTAATTAACCTAATATTGATTTATTCACAAATTTACATCTAAGAAACGGACATCTTAACAAAGACAAAAATGGAGTAAAAAGAATGCAATTCAAAATGATGAAAATTAGTTAGTTAGTCACGTGGTCTACAATAATAAAAATCAAAATGGGGTCGGACACGTGGTCCACGTGACCCAGAGACTATGCTAGTCTCCAAGCAAGAAATAATAATGGAAAAATATTTACACACAATCCCACCGCACACAGTCCGAATAGTGTAATTAGCCAGGTTCCCTATCAAGTTAAAATTAGTCTAAGCTAATAAAAAATGGGGGAAAACTAAATGGCCATTGTTGTAGTACCTGCACTCCTTTAAGATTAATCCTATGCCCGTGATAGCTGTTGACCTGGTTGTTGCACTATTGCCTGGCTCACCCCAAGAATCCTCGTTGGCTACAACTATGGTATCCCAGGGTCCTCTTCTTCTCAATCTCTCCGACCGGCAGCAATCCTTTGTGAGTCGAGTTTTGGGAGAGAGAGGGGGGCGGGGTGAGCCAGAAGTGCATGGAATCACTGACCCAGCAGGTCAGGAGGCAAGGGCAGCTTCTTGATGAATGGGCCGACACAGAGGTCGAGGAGATCACCTGGCTTCACCTTGCCAAACAAGTGACGGTCATGATGCGCACGGTAATCCATTGGGGTTGCCATATCGGGACTTAAGGACAGGGCAATATATTGTTGAAAGGAGTGCAGAGGAGGCAGGATTTTGTACTAAATACTCAGATAAATCTTGCTGCTCTGAGGGAGGTTATATATACAATAATCCTACCTATTCTGGCTTGCTAAAAATTAATATTTAAAATGATTAATTAGCAATGGACTGGTACGATGGGCATACATCTTAAAATTAACAAACCTTAATTGGTATTATGAAATATAAGATGCATTAATTCAGCAGTATTGGAATTTATATAAAATGTGCAATTTAGGAATTTAATCTCGACCCATGTAGTTTAAGGAAAGAACCAACATACGCCGGGGTTACAACTAAGGCCATCTGTTGTGCGTATCTACGCTGTGACGTCACGAGCATGGCGTGCGCCACTGTCAACAAGTTTAAGTTTAGAATAGTCCTTCCTATGTTTCGTTAAAGAAAACTAGATGTAGGAGAGAATGGTTAAGGGGTAGCTATAGTATTAGTAGAAGAGATCTAAAAATACGATTAAAAGAAGAAGAGTGAAGAAAATTCTTCACACCCTGGGGATAAAGGGGAGAAAAAAGGGAGAGGGGTTAGTTCCGGCAAATGTGATTCAACTACTTGTTAGTATGAGCGAGATAAGGTTACTGGCTGAATGATGAGTGAAGTTGTTCTTCATATCAACGTCCGTTTAAAGTTAACAAAACGCCGTTAACGTTAATTGAAATCAATCGAGTCAAAAGTTATGCTTTCACGTGAATTTGGGGAATATTGAACCACTCAGGCAATGCTTCACGGAAGCGCTAAGTTAAGCATATGATCAGTTTTAACTTTAAACGTACGATGCAATAATAACAGAACGATTAAAAGTACTCAATTCTTCCCACCCTAGGGGTACGGATAGAGCAAACAAAACGAAAGCCAATAACGGTCGAGTTCAGCAACAAGTCCGGCTAAATGACAAATTAAAAATTATGGGGGTGAATCCCAATCCCGGTCTGACACCCAACGTTTTACATAAAATGATTTTACAAAGAAAATTACTGGCGTAATGAAAACTTTGTATTCATCGCCTGACAAAGGGAGAAAAGCTACTTCCTTCTCGGCGTTTAAAGGTGAAAATTTGTTTGACACTAGCCTGACAGACAAACCGAGACAAACTAGGTTTATGGGGACATCGTATTTCTGACTGTGAAAGTTTTGGATGTAGGTTTTAAGAAAAACGTTTGCAAGGGGAGTAAATAAAGGAAAAGTTATATTCAGCACGAGCTGAAGGATGTCAGGGGGATTATAATAAAATGACAAGTTGTCAAGGCAAAAATTAAATTTACGTTTTAAAGTTAAAGCATGGGACTGACCGAAAAAATGCTGCTGAATGACTTGGCAAAAATAATAAAAGTTTAATGTGACGTCATATATGACTGAATAAAAATAATGAATAACGTTCAATGTACCGTTATCCTCAAGCAAGGTGAATCGTAAACAGGCTCTTAGCTCTGGGGCTAGGTCTACGTGTGTGACCTTCACTAAATCCACCGTCAGTGCAAAAGGTCCCTTTCTGACTGCTAAAGTCCTAAGGTTGCGTTCACGCGGCTCGTTCTGAGAGCGGGTTTCAGATTTTGACGTGGATGTATTAGCGTCAACACGGATTGGAGCGGAAGTTACGGGCTTAAGAATAGGACAGTCAGGCAAAGCGAGCACTGGTCCATGGGATGGTACGGTTTTAGTTATTGAATTTACCGGTACAGGCCTCTGCTGGCCATCACGCACACGGTTAAGTTGAGTGGTATTTGCGCTACCACGAGGGGGGTCCATTTTAAGACAATGAATGGGGTTTTCTCTGGGACGGACTGTCACCGGCGGCAAAGACAAAGGGGGTTGAGGGTGATCAAACACGGGTGGCTTAAGGTTCGGAGATGAGGACGGAGCACGTGGGACTGACACAAACTCACTAATCGTATGCCGTGTTGGCAACATAGTATTGAAATGAGATGATTTTACTGGTTGGGGAATTGAGACAAAATTATGAACATTGTGGTTGACTGCCGATACGTTAGAAGTAACAATTAGGGGAACGTTAATGGCATTCACAAAGGGACGTGTCACTGAAGGTGTCGCCCTCGAAGAAGAATAAGACTGATTAGCTTTAATAGTTAAATTGGGATGAGCCATGAGGCTATTAAAGGCAATTTCAATTTTACTTGAACAGGCAGCAAGCGCGGGATAATTTATTTTGACAATAGGATGGTCGTAATGACGTCTCCAAAAATTCTTGTAAGGGTTAAGTTCATCTCTTACTTTACCAATAAGGTTTTTAAAATGATTTACGGCTTCTGGACCCATGCTGGGAAAATCTACAGAAGCAAGAGCATGAAGTGCTAGGTCTGCGTCCTCACACACAAAGGTGAACGTCAACTCCTGTTCCTTAAGCCTAGCGTTAATCTCCTCGGGGCTAAGCGTTTCCGCCTTAGGCGGTGAAGGGTTGTTTACGTTAAACATGAAGTCCGCCATCTTGGATTGACCACGTTTGATGAACGGATTCGTAAAACAAATAAGGGGTAACTGAATTTCAAAAGATCATGAAAATGAAACTTTACAAATTTAATAGCATGGTAATTGAATATTTAAATTTACTCATGATGAGAAAAAAGGGTTAAATGACAACACAAAGGTAAATAACAAAACTACTTTAAAATTCAAATTGACTGGGGCCTAACAAAGCAGACGATGCCCAGGTCACGTGACGTTGAAGACTTTGCTAAAATGAATTATTTACGCACGTGGCGATAATGACTAATCAATTTACTTTAAAGTAAAACATATTAGAAAGCACATGGGCTTATGAATGCAAAGATTTAAGTTAAAAGTTAGAATAACAGGTCGAGGCTGACTCTGTTGTGACGATTTCACAATTACGGGCGCACTAAGGCGACCACTGAACTACTCAAAATGTAGATTGGCGCACAAGGCAACGACTTAGATTTTAAAGTGCACTCTCTTGGAGGCTAAACAAATATAAATTTCCCTCACGTGGAGGTAAAACAAAAATATCCTCGCTGAAGGAAATTAAATTAACTACACGCAGTAATTTACTTACGGTAGCAAACAATTACGAACCCTTAGTTTGGGCTGTAAACAAGATCCGCCATCTCGGAACAACCACGTGGAATGAAACGGACTTGGTTGAAATTAAGTTTCTACGTTACTCGTAAGAAAACTTGAAATTATGTTACGCCATTTCGCTCTTTAGGACAAGGACATGTGCTAGGTATACGGTGATGTTAGTTAGAAAAGTTAAGGTTGGTTAGGGAAGGTAAACGACACAAAGGAAGGTAGACCAAGGTACAAAATGTTACAAATTAGATGCTTAGCTAGCAAAATTAGTTGACAGGACGAGTACACCGGTGCTCTAGCTGAGCAGTAATCACGGGCGTCTGAACAACAAAAAACCTTAGTTCAAGTAGCTTAGAACTTTCTGGTATAAGAGGATTCTGCCACACGTGGGTGAACGGATCCGAGACAAAGCGAAGTTCCTACGACAAATTCTAGTCTTAATGTAGAGAACATTCAAGCAACAAATTAACCTGGTTACGTAGCTCTTTCCTTAAACACGTGGTCGATACAAAAACATAATAATGATTACAAATTTCTCTTCCCAATTAAAGTCTGGGCATTACATATTCGACAAACTGGCTGTGTGCGTGTGGGTAAGTGATATAGCGAGTTACTATATGCTTAATCAAGCTGATTAATTACGTTAATGCTTCACAAGTCAAAGGTAAAAGATCCGGTTCGAAGGACCACTCGTGTGGAGAATTTTTTAATGGTTGTGTTCTGAGTGGGAACTTAGTCCTGGAAAGTCTCCTTATAACAGTTACATAAAGTTCAACAGGGGAGGATAGGAGCACTTACTCTCGGGGCACAAACACCCTGCTAATACTTTACTGTCACAATTCACTAACCACACTCTTTAAATACAAAGGGGGGAAATTTTACTGTCCAGAGGCCGAAGCACTCCACACGTAGGATTAACAATAATTTATGGCCTACTCTAGCTTTGTCAGGTCTATAGTCATCTCATTCTCAGGCTCTGTTCCGGCTCCGTCCCAGCTACCCCAATGAAATGCTGGACAGTTATTTTACGTTAATGTAAGGTAGACAAAATCCAAAATGGGAGCAGTGATGTAAAGTAGTTTAAAAGTTTAAAGATAAGGATCTTTACCTTCGAAGCAAATATATTAATGCAAAGTACCTCGCTGTTACCACCTATAGACTTACTCTTCAAATATTTCCAGTTTAAACATTAAATAAATGAGGGAGCAAAAATACTAAGAAGGTTTAATTAACCTAATATTGATTTATTCACAAATTTACATCTAAGAAACGGACATCTTAACAAAGACAAAAATGGAGTAAAAAGAATGCAATTCAAAATGATGAAAATTAGTTAGTTAGTCACGTGGTCTACAATAATAAAAATCAAAATGGGGTCGGACACGTGGTCCACGTGACCCAGAGACTATGCTAGTCTCCAAGCAAGAAATAATAATGGAAAAATATTTACACACAATCCCACCGCACACAGTCCGAATAGTGTAATTAGCCAGGTTCCCTATCAAGTTAAAATTAGTCTAAGCTAATAAAAAATGGGGGAAAACTAAATGGCCATTGTTGTAGTACCTGCACTCCTTTAAGATTAATCCTATGCCCGTGATAGCTGTTGACCTGGTTGTTGCACTATTGCCTGGCTCACCCCAAGAATCCTCGTTGGCTACAACTATGGTATCCCAGGGTCCTCTTCTTCTCAATCTCTCCGACCGGCAGCAATCCTTTGTGAGTCGAGTTTTGGGAGAGAGAGGGGGGCGGGGTGAGCCAGAAGTGCATGGAATCACTGACCCAGCAGGTCAGGAGGCAAGGGCAGCTTCTTGATGAATGGGCCGACACAGAGGTCGAGGAGATCACCTGGCTTCACCTTGCCAAACAAGTGACGGTCATGATGCGCACGGTAATCCATTGGGGTTGCCATATCGGGACTTAAGGACAGGGCAATATATTGTTGAAAGGAGTGCAGAGGAGGCAGGATTTTGTACTAAATACTCAGATAAATCTTGCTGCTCTGAGGGAGGTTATATATACAATAATCCTACCTATTCTGGCTTGCTAAAAATTAATATTTAAAATGATTAATTAGCAATGGACTGGTACGATGGGCATACATCTTAAAATTAACAAACCTTAATTGGTATTATGAAATATAAGATGCATTAATTCAGCAGTATTGGAATTTATATAAAATGTGCAATTTAGGAATTTAATCTCGACCCATGTAGTTTAAGGAAAGAACCAACATACGCCGGGGTTACAACTAAGGCCATCTGTTGTGCGTATCTACGCTGTGACGTCACGAGCATGGCGTGCGCCACTGTCAACAAGTTTAAGTTTAGAATAGTCCTTCCTATGTTTCGTTAAAGAAAACTAGATGTAGGAGAGAATGGTTAAGGGGTAGCTATAGTATTAGTAGAAGAGATCTAAAAATACGATTAAAAGAAGAAGAGTGAAGAAAATTCTTCACACCCTGGGGATAAAGGGGAGAAAAAAGGGAGAGGGGTTAGTTCCGGCAAATGTGATTCAACTACTTGTTAGTATGAGCGAGATAAGGTTACTGGCTGAATGATGAGTGAAGTTGTTCTTCATATCAACGTCCGTTTAAAGTTAACAAAACGCCGTTAACGTTAATTGAAATCAATCGAGTCAAAAGTTATGCTTTCACGTGAATTTGGGGAATATTGAACCACTCAGGCAATGCTTCACGGAAGCGCTAAGTTAAGCATATGATCAGTTTTAACTTTAAACGTACGATGCAATAATAACAGAACGATTAAAAGTACTCAATTCTTCCCACCCTAGGGGTACGGATAGAGCAAACAAAACGAAAGCCAATAACGGTCGAGTTCAGCAACAAGTCCGGCTAAATGACAAATTAAAAATTATGGGGGTGAATCCCAATCCCGGTCTGACACCCAACGTTTTACATAAAATGATTTTACAAAGAAAATTACTGGCGTAATGAAAACTTTGTATTCATCGCCTGACAAAGGGAGAAAAGCTACTTCCTTCTCGGCGTTTAAAGGTGAAAATTTGTTTGACACTAGCCTGACAGACAAACCGAGACAAACTAGGTTTATGGGGACATCGTATTTCTGACTGTGAAAGTTTTGGATGTAGGTTTTAAGAAAAACGTTTGCAAGGGGAGTAAATAAAGGAAAAGTTATATTCAGCACGAGCTGAAGGATGTCAGGGGGATTATAATAAAATGACAAGTTGTCAAGGCAAAAATTAAATTTACGTTTTAAAGTTAAAGCATGGGACTGACCGAAAAAATGCTGCTGAATGACTTGGCAAAAATAATAAAAGTTTAATGTGACGTCATATATGACTGAATAAAAATAATGAATAACGTTCAATGTACCGTTATCCTCAAGCAAGGTGAATCGTAAACAGGCTCTTAGCTCTGGGGCTAGGTCTACGTGTGTGACCTTCACTAAATCCACCGTCAGTGCAAAAGGTCCCTTTCTGACTGCTAAAGTCCTAAGGTTGCGTTCACGCGGCTCGTTCTGAGAGCGGGTTTCAGATTTTGACGTGGATGTATTAGCGTCAACACGGATTGGAGCGGAAGTTACGGGCTTAAGAATAGGACAGTCAGGCAAAGCGAGCACTGGTCCATGGGATGGTACGGTTTTAGTTATTGAATTTACCGGTACAGGCCTCTGCTGGCCATCACGCACACGGTTAAGTTGAGTGGTATTTGCGCTACCACGAGGGGGGTCCATTTTAAGACAATGAATGGGGTTTTCTCTGGGACGGACTGTCACCGGCGGCAAAGACAAAGGGGGTTGAGGGTGATCAAACACGGGTGGCTTAAGGTTCGGAGATGAGGACGGAGCACGTGGGACTGACACAAACTCACTAATCGTATGCCGTGTTGGCAACATAGTATTGAAATGAGATGATTTTACTGGTTGGGGAATTGAGACAAAATTATGAACATTGTGGTTGACTGCCGATACGTTAGAAGTAACAATTAGGGGAACGTTAATGGCATTCACAAAGGGACGTGTCACTGAAGGTGTCGCCCTCGAAGAAGAATAAGACTGATTAGCTTTAATAGTTAAATTGGGATGAGCCATGAGGCTATTAAAGGCAATTTCAATTTTACTTGAACAGGCAGCAAGCGCGGGATAATTTATTTTGACAATAGGATGGTCGTAATGACGTCTCCAAAAATTCTTGTAAGGGTTAAGTTCATCTCTTACTTTACCAATAAGGTTTTTAAAATGATTTACGGCTTCTGGACCCATGCTGGGAAAATCTACAGAAGCAAGAGCATGAAGTGCTAGGTCTGCGTCCTCACACACAAAGGTGAACGTCAACTCCTGTTCCTTAAGCCTAGCGTTAATCTCCTCGGGGCTAAGCGTTTCCGCCTTAGGCGGTGAAGGGTTGTTTACGTTAAACATGAAGTCCGCCATCTTGGATTGACCACGTTTGATGAACGGATTCGTAAAACAAATAAGGGGTAACTGAATTTCAAAAGATCATGAAAATGAAACTTTACAAATTTAATAGCATGGTAATTGAATATTTAAATTTACTCATGATGAGAAAAAAGGGTTAAATGACAACACAAAGGTAAATAACAAAACTACTTTAAAATTCAAATTGACTGGGGCCTAACAAAGCAGACGATGCCCAGGTCACGTGACGTTGAAGACTTTGCTAAAATGAATTATTTACGCACGTGGCGATAATGACTAATCAATTTACTTTAAAGTAAAACATATTAGAAAGCACATGGGCTTATGAATGCAAAGATTTAAGTTAAAAGTTAGAATAACAGGTCGAGGCTGACTCTGTTGTGACGATTTCACAATTACGGGCGCACTAAGGCGACCACTGAACTACTCAAAATGTAGATTGGCGCACAAGGCAACGACTTAGATTTTAAAGTGCACTCTCTTGGAGGCTAAACAAATATAAATTTCCCTCACGTGGAGGTAAAACAAAAATATCCTCGCTGAAGGAAATTAAATTAACTACACGCAGTAATTTACTTACGGTAGCAAACAATTACGAACCCTTAGTTTGGGCTGTAAACAAGATCCGCCATCTCGGAACAACCACGTGGAATGAAACGGACTTGGTTGAAATTAAGTTTCTACGTTACTCGTAAGAAAACTTGAAATTATGTTACGCCATTTCGCTCTTTAGGACAAGGACATGTGCTAGGTATACGGTGATGTTAGTTAGAAAAGTTAAGGTTGGTTAGGGAAGGTAAACGACACAAAGGAAGGTAGACCAAGGTACAAAATGTTACAAATTAGATGCTTAGCTAGCAAAATTAGTTGACAGGACGAGTACACCGGTGCTCTAGCTGAGCAGTAATCACGGGCGTCTGAACAACAAAAAACCTTAGTTCAAGTAGCTTAGAACTTTCTGGTATAAGAGGATTCTGCCACACGTGGGTGAACGGATCCGAGACAAAGCGAAGTTCCTACGACAAATTCTAGTCTTAATGTAGAGAACATTCAAGCAACAAATTAACCTGGTTACGTAGCTCTTTCCTTAAACACGTGGTCGATACAAAAACATAATAATGATTACAAATTTCTCTTCCCAATTAAAGTCTGGGCATTACATATTCGACAAACTGGCTGTGTGCGTGTGGGTAAGTGATATAGCGAGTTACTATATGCTTAATCAAGCTGATTAATTACGTTAATGCTTCACAAGTCAAAGGTAAAAGATCCGGTTCGAAGGACCACTCGTGTGGAGAATTTTTTAATGGTTGTGTTCTGAGTGGGAACTTAGTCCTGGAAAGTCTCCTTATAACAGTTACATAAAGTTCAACAGGGGAGGATAGGAGCACTTACTCTCGGGGCACAAACACCCTGCTAATACTTTACTGTCACAATTCACTAACCACACTCTTTAAATACAAAGGGGGGAAATTTTACTGTCCAGAGGCCGAAGCACTCCACACGTAGGATTAACAATAATTTATGGCCTACTCTAGCTTTGTCAGGTCTATAGTCATCTCATTCTCAGGCTCTGTTCCGGCTCCGTCCCAGCTACCCCAATGAAATGCTGGACAGTTATTTTACGTTAATGTAAGGTAGACAAAATCCAAAATGGGAGCAGTGATGTAAAGTAGTTTAAAAGTTTAAAGATAAGGATCTTTACCTTCGAAGCAAATATATTAATGCAAAGTACCTCGCTGTTACCACCTATAGACTTACTCTTCAAATATTTCCAGTTTAAACATTAAATAAATGAGGGAGCAAAAATACTAAGAAGGTTTAATTAACCTAATATTGATTTATTCACAAATTTACATCTAAGAAACGGACATCTTAACAAAGACAAAAATGGAGTAAAAAGAATGCAATTCAAAATGATGAAAATTAGTTAGTTAGTCACGTGGTCTACAATAATAAAAATCAAAATGGGGTCGGACACGTGGTCCACGTGACCCAGAGACTATGCTAGTCTCCAAGCAAGAAATAATAATGGAAAAATATTTACACACAATCCCACCGCACACAGTCCGAATAGTGTAATTAGCCAGGTTCCCTATCAAGTTAAAATTAGTCTAAGCTAATAAAAAATGGGGGAAAACTAAATGGCCATTGTTGTAGTACCTGCACTCCTTTAAGATTAATCCTATGCCCGTGATAGCTGTTGACCTGGTGGTTGCACTATTGCCTGGCTCACCCCAAGAATCCTCGTTGGCTACAACTATGGTATCCCAGGGTCCTCTTCTTCTCAATCTCTCCGACCGGCAGCAATCCTTTGTGAGTCGAGTTTTGGGAGAGAGAGGGGGGCGGGGTGAGCCAGAAGTGCATGGAATCACTGACCCAGCAGGTCAGGAGGCAAGGGCAGCTTCTTGATGAATGGGCCGACACAGAGGTCGAGGAGATCACCTGGCTTCACCTTGCCAAACAAGTGACGGTCATGATGCGCACGGTAATCCATTGGGGTTGCCATATCGGGACTTAAGGACAGGGCAATATATTGTTGAAAGGAGTGCAGAGGAGGCAGGATTTTGTACTAAATACTCAGATAAATCTTGCTGCTCTGAGGGAGGTTATATATACAATAATCCTACCTATTCTGGCTTGCTAAAAATTAATATTTAAAATGATTAATTAGCAATGGACTGGTACGATGGGCATACATCTTAAAATTAACAAACCTTAATTGGTATTATGAAATATAAGATGCATTAATTCAGCAGTATTGGAATTTATATAAAATGTGCAATTTAGGAATTTAATCTCGACCCATGTAGTTTAAGGAAAGAACCAACATACGCCGGGGTTACAACTAAGGCCATCTGTTGTGCGTATCTACGCTGTGACGTCACGAGCATGGCGTGCGCCACTGTCAACAAGTTTAAGTTTAGAATAGTCCTTCCTATGTTTCGTTAAAGAAAACTAGATGTAGGAGAGAATGGTTAAGGGGTAGCTATAGTATTAGTAGAAGAGATCTAAAAATACGATTAAAAGAAGAAGAGTGAAGAAAATTCTTCACACCCTGGGGATAAAGGGGAGAAAAAAGGGAGAGGGGTTAGTTCCGGCAAATGTGATTCAACTACTTGTTAGTATGAGCGAGATAAGGTTACTGGCTGAATGATGAGTGAAGTTGTTCTTCATATCAACGTCCGTTTAAAGTTAACAAAACGCCGTTAACGTTAATTGAAATCAATCGAGTCAAAAGTTATGCTTTCACGTGAATTTGGGGAATATTGAACCACTCAGGCAATGCTTCACGGAAGCGCTAAGTTAAGCATATGATCAGTTTTAACTTTAAACGTACGATGCAATAATAACAGAACGATTAAAAGTACTCAATTCTTCCCACCCTAGGGGTACGGATAGAGCAAACAAAACGAAAGCCAATAACGGTCGAGTTCAGCAACAAGTCCGGCTAAATGACAAATTAAAAATTATGGGGGTGAATCCCAATCCCGGTCTGACACCCAACGTTTTACATAAAATGATTTTACAAAGAAAATTACTGGCGTAATGAAAACTTTGTATTCATCGCCTGACAAAGGGAGAAAAGCTACTTCCTTCTCGGCGTTTAAAGGTGAAAATTTGTTTGACACTAGCCTGACAGACAAACCGAGACAAACTAGGTTTATGGGGACATCGTATTTCTGACTGTGAAAGTTTTGGATGTAGGTTTTAAGAAAAACGTTTGCAAGGGGAGTAAATAAAGGAAAAGTTATATTCAGCACGAGCTGAAGGATGTCAGGGGGATTATAATAAAATGACAAGTTGTCAAGGCAAAAATTAAATTTACGTTTTAAAGTTAAAGCATGGGACTGACCGAAAAAATGCTGCTGAATGACTTGGCAAAAATAATAAAAGTTTAATGTGACGTCATATATGACTGAATAAAAATAATGAATAACGTTCAATGTACCGTTATCCTCAAGCAAGGTGAATCGTAAACAGGCTCTTAGCTCTGGGGCTAGGTCTACGTGTGTGACCTTCACTAAATCCACCGTCAGTGCAAAAGGTCCCTTTCTGACTGCTAAAGTCCTAAGGTTGCGTTCACGCGGCTCGTTCTGAGAGCGGGTTTCAGATTTTGACGTGGATGTATTAGCGTCAACACGGATTGGAGCGGAAGTTACGGGCTTAAGAATAGGACAGTCAGGCAAAGCGAGCACTGGTCCATGGGATGGTACGGTTTTAGTTATTGAATTTACCGGTACAGGCCTCTGCTGGCCATCACGCACACGGTTAAGTTGAGTGGTATTTGCGCTACCACGAGGGGGGTCCATTTTAAGACAATGAATGGGGTTTTCTCTGGGACGGACTGTCACCGGCGGCAAAGACAAAGGGGGTTGAGGGTGATCAAACACGGGTGGCTTAAGGTTCGGAGATGAGGACGGAGCACGTGGGACTGACACAAACTCACTAATCGTATGCCGTGTTGGCAACATAGTATTGAAATGAGATGATTTTACTGGTTGGGGAATTGAGACAAAATTATGAACATTGTGGTTGACTGCCGATACGTTAGAAGTAACAATTAGGGGAACGTTAATGGCATTCACAAAGGGACGTGTCACTGAAGGTGTCGCCCTCGAAGAAGAATAAGACTGATTAGCTTTAATAGTTAAATTGGGATGAGCCATGAGGCTATTAAAGGCAATTTCAATTTTACTTGAACAGGCAGCAAGCGCGGGATAATTTATTTTGACAATAGGATGGTCGTAATGACGTCTCCAAAAATTCTTGTAAGGGTTAAGTTCATCTCTTACTTTACCAATAAGGTTTTTAAAATGATTTACGGCTTCTGGACCCATGCTGGGAAAATCTACAGAAGCAAGAGCATGAAGTGCTAGGTCTGCGTCCTCACACACAAAGGTGAACGTCAACTCCTGTTCCTTAAGCCTAGCGTTAATCTCCTCGGGGCTAAGCGTTTCCGCCTTAGGCGGTGAAGGGTTGTTTACGTTAAACATGAAGTCCGCCATCTTGGATTGACCACGTTTGATGAACGGATTCGTAAAACAAATAAGGGGTAACTGAATTTCAAAAGATCATGAAAATGAAACTTTACAAATTTAATAGCATGGTAATTGAATATTTAAATTTACTCATGATGAGAAAAAAGGGTTAAATGACAACACAAAGGTAAATAACAAAACTACTTTAAAATTCAAATTGACTGGGGCCTAACAAAGCAGACGATGCCCAGGTCACGTGACGTTGAAGACTTTGCTAAAATGAATTATTTACGCACGTGGCGATAATGACTAATCAATTTACTTTAAAGTAAAACATATTAGAAAGCACATGGGCTTATGAATGCAAAGATTTAAGTTAAAAGTTAGAATAACAGGTCGAGGCTGACTCTGTTGTGACGATTTCACAATTACGGGCGCACTAAGGCGACCACTGAACTACTCAAAATGTAGATTGGCGCACAAGGCAACGACTTAGATTTTAAAGTGCACTCTCTTGGAGGCTAAACAAATATAAATTTCCCTCACGTGGAGGTAAAACAAAAATATCCTCGCTGAAGGAAATTAAATTAACTACACGCAGTAATTTACTTACGGTAGCAAACAATTACGAACCCTTAGTTTGGGCTGTAAACAAGATCCGCCATCTCGGAACAACCACGTGGAATGAAACGGACTTGGTTGAAATTAAGTTTCTACGTTACTCGTAAGAAAACTTGAAATTATGTTACGCCATTTCGCTCTTTAGGACAAGGACATGTGCTAGGTATACGGTGATGTTAGTTAGAAAAGTTAAGGTTGGTTAGGGAAGGTAAACGACACAAAGGAAGGTAGACCAAGGTACAAAATGTTACAAATTAGATGCTTAGCTAGCAAAATTAGTTGACAGGACGAGTACACCGGTGCTCTAGCTGAGCAGTAATCACGGGCGTCTGAACAACAAAAAACCTTAGTTCAAGTAGCTTAGAACTTTCTGGTATAAGAGGATTCTGCCACACGTGGGTGAACGGATCCGAGACAAAGCGAAGTTCCTACGACAAATTCTAGTCTTAATGTAGAGAACATTCAAGCAACAAATTAACCTGGTTACGTAGCTCTTTCCTTAAACACGTGGTCGATACAAAAACATAATAATGATTACAAATTTCTCTTCCCAATTAAAGTCTGGGCATTACATATTCGACAAACTGGCTGTGTGCGTGTGGGTAAGTGATATAGCGAGTTACTATATGCTTAATCAAGCTGATTAATTACGTTAATGCTTCACAAGTCAAAGGTAAAAGATCCGGTTCGAAGGACCACTCGTGTGGAGAATTTTTTAATGGTTGTGTTCTGAGTGGGAACTTAGTCCTGGAAAGTCTCCTTATAACAGTTACATAAAGTTCAACAGGGGAGGATAGGAGCACTTACTCTCGGGGCACAAACACCCTGCTAATACTTTACTGTCACAATTCACTAACCACACTCTTTAAATACAAAGGGGGGAAATTTTACTGTCCAGAGGCCGAAGCACTCCACACGTAGGATTAACAATAATTTATGGCCTACTCTAGCTTTGTCAGGTCTATAGTCATCTCATTCTCAGGCTCTGTTCCGGCTCCGTCCCAGCTACCCCAATGAAATGCTGGACAGTTATTTTACGTTAATGTAAGGTAGACAAAATCCAAAATGGGAGCAGTGATGTAAAGTAGTTTAAAAGTTTAAAGATAAGGATCTTTACCTTCGAAGCAAATATATTAATGCAAAGTACCTCGCTGTTACCACCTATAGACTTACTCTTCAAATATTTCCAGTTTAAACATTAAATAAATGAGGGAGCAAAAATACTAAGAAGGTTTAATTAACCTAATATTGATTTATTCACAAATTTACATCTAAGAAACGGACATCTTAACAAAGACAAAAATGGAGTAAAAAGAATGCAATTCAAAATGATGAAAATTAGTTAGTTAGACACGTGGTCTACAATAATAAAAATCAAAATGGGGTCGGACACGTGGTCCACGTGACCCAGAGACTATGCTAGTCTCCAAGCAAGAAATAATAATGGAAAAATATTTACACACAATCCCACCGCACACAGTCCGAATAGTGTAATTAGCCAGGTTCCCTATCAAGTTAAAATTAGTCTAAGCTAATAAAAAATGGGGGAAAACTAAATGGCCATTGTTGTAGTACCTGCACTCCTTTAAGATTAATCCTATGCCCGTGATAGCTGTTGACCTGGTTGTTGCACTATTGCCTGGCTCACCCCAAGAATCCTCGTTGGCTACAACTATGGTATCCCAGGGTCCTCTTCTTCTCAATCTCTCCGACCGGCAGCAATCCTTTGTGAGTCGAGTTTTGGGAGAGAGAGGGGGGCGGGGTGAGCCAGAAGTGCATGGAATCACTGACCCAGCAGGTCAGGAGGCAAGGGCAGCTTCTTGATGAATGGGCCGACACAGAGGTCGAGGAGATCACCTGGCTTCACCTTGCCAAACAAGTGACGGTCATGATGCGCACGGTAATCCATTGGGGTTGCCATATCGGGACTTAAGGACAGAGCAATATATTGTTTAAAGGAGTGCAGAGGAGGCAGGATTTTGTACTAAATACTCAGATAAATCTTGCTGCTCTTTGGGAGGTTATATATACAATAATCCTACCTATTCTGGCTTGCTAAAATTAATATTTAAAATGATTAATTAGCAATGGACTGGTACGATGGGCATACATCTTAAAATTAACAAACCTTAATTGGTATTGAGAAATATAAGATGCATTAATTCAGCAGTATTGGAATTTATATAAAATGTGCAATTTAGGAATTTAATCTCGACCCATGTAGTTTAAGGAAAGAACCAACATACGCCGGGGTTACAACTAAGGCCATCTGTTGTGCGTATCTACGCTGTGACGTCACGAGCATGGCGTGCGCCACTGTCAACAAGTTTAAGTTTAGAATAGTCCTTCCTATGTTTCGTTAAAGAAAACTAGATGTAGGAGAGAATGGTTAAGGGGTAGCTATAGTATTAGTAGAAGAGATCTAAAAATACGATTAAAAGAAGAAGAGTGAAGAAAATTCTTCACATTTGGCATGCTGTGTTTGTTTGTTTTCTTTTTCTGATGTTTTTAGGTTTTAGTTCGTTACTCGCTCAAAGATGCGAGGGAGAAAGAGTTTGAGACATCTCAGTCCCTGTGTGAGTGAATGTTTGGGTTCGCGCACGAGAGAGAGAGAGAGAGAGAGAGAGAGAGAGAGAGAGAGAGAGGGGGGGGGTGACGGAGTACCTGGTGAGCGGCAGAACGTCACCGAAGCTCGTTTTCTGTGGAGAGAGAGAGAGAGAGAGAGAGAGAGAGAGAGAGAGAGAGAGAGAGAGAGAGAGAGAGATGGATGAGATAATATTGCGCGCGCGCAAGAGCGGCGTAAGTATGGTCGCAGAATGAAAAGAAAAAGATGAGTGGAAATAGCTGTGTGAGAAGAGATGAGAGAGAACTGTTTTCTTTATGGCTAATGAATATCCCTTGAAGATAGGGAAGTAGGAAAGTTTTTCTTTGAGTTTTTTCTTTTTCTTTGAAAATTGTTTGGAGAGACTGTTTTCTTTTGTTGACCTCAGTGATAGGTTATGAAGAGTTTAAGTTCTGAATAAGGTTTAACGTAACTTGGGAGCAGTTTGGACTTTAAAGAAATTCTATGGTGTTTAGTTTTAACGTAAATTTATATTTTCCGCCTTTTGTTTTTTGTTGTGGGGAATTAACGTGGTTCTGATTGGAATGATTTTCCCTATTTCGTAGTTACGTTAGGAAATGTCGGGTTCAGATTAGTTCTCTGTGGTGAGTGGTTGCGCTCCCCTAGAAAGATTGATTCACAAAGCGTTTAATAGGGCTCCACAAGGCCCTAAGAGAATTGGAAGACCCTGGGTTGTAAAGTGCGATGTATAGAATGTTAGTGTGTTGGTAACACAAGAGCCTTTGTTTGTGTGATGTGGATTACCTTGAATGAATAAGCGTCTTAGAATGGTTGTTGTTTGTTCGGATTAGTTTGAGTTCGAGCAAAAGAGATGAGACAACGCAAGATGAGAATGTCACTGTTGTGTAAGCGATTTGTGTAGGTTGTGTGTCTGTTGTGAAATTTTCTGCTAGGGAGCTTGTTTTCTGTTGTGATGCGAGCAAGGTGTCAGCAGTTTGCCCAGATTTTAATTTGAATGATTGGGCATGTAGAGTTCATAGCTCTGATGACGACAGCTGAAGAGAGGGGCGACCGCCCTATTAACCCATAAGACTATGAGTGTAGGTTTTTACTTAGCTAGTATGTGTGTGTTTCTTGCCGTCCTGGGTGGACTGGTTGTATGTTGTAGGCCAATGATATGTTGACCTACCTGTCTCCGATGGCGGAGGGCAGAGGGAGTCAGAGCAGTCATGTTGACAGATCCTCTGCCAGTAAGGGAAACTTTGACTGTAGAAACACAAGGTCCCAGGAGAACCGCCCGCTAGGTGTCTCACGCTGGTGAAGGCCGAGGGAACATTCCTACTCAGGGTGGAGCTCGGGTGTGTCCCAATGAGCTCACAGATGTCCGGTTACGTACCGTCACGAGCACGGGTTGAAGACGCACCAACTTAGCTGGTATCACCTGTAAGTTGAGTGCGCACACAGATGTGTTCTGTGTTTATACGCATTACTGTGTGTTCTGCGTTTGTGCTAGTACCTTTTTTGAGTTTGTAAGTGCTTTGCTAGATTGATATATTATTATTATTATCAAATGCTAAGCTACAACCCTAGTTGGAAAAGCAGGATGCTATAAGCCCAGGGGCTCCAACAGGGAAAATAGCCCAGTGAGGAAAGTAAACAAGGAAAAATAAAATATTCTAAGAACAGCAAAAACATTGAAATAAATATTTCCTATATAAACTATAAAAACTTTAACAAAACAAGAGGAAGAGAAACTAGATAGAGCAGTGTGCCCGAGTGTACCCTCAAGCAAGAGAACTCTAACCCAAGACAGTGGAAGACCATGGTACAGAGGCTATGGCACTACCCAAGACTATTATTATTATTATTATTATTATTATTATTATTACTATCCAAGCTACAACCCTAGTTGGAAAAGCAATATGCTATAAGCCCAGGGGCTCCAACAGGGAAAAATAGCTCAGTGAGGAAAGGAAATAAGGAAATAAATAAATGAAGCGAACAAATTAACAATAAATCATTCTAAAATAAGAAACAACGTCAAAACAGACATGTCATATAGTAAACTATCAACAACATCAAAAACAAATATGTCATCAATAAACTATAAAAAGACAATGTCTGTCTGGTCAACAAAAAAAGCATTTGCTCCAACTTTGAACTTTTGAAGTTCTACTGATTCAACCACCCGATTAGGAAGATCATTCCACAACTTGGTCACAGCTGGAATAAAACTTCTAGAGTACTGCGTAGTATTGAGCCTCGTGATGGAGAAGGCCTGGCTATTAGAATTAACTGCCTGCCTAGTATTACGAACAGGATAGAATTGTCCAGGGAGATCTGAATGTAAAGGATGGTCAGAGTTGTGAAAATTCAAATTCAAATTCAAATTCAAATTCTTTATTTCAGCTGTAGAGCCATATACAAAATATTACAATAAAATTAATAGTTATATACAAATATATTAGGAGTAAAACAAAAGGTCTAAACACAGAAAATGTGTTTAGACCACTCTTTAAAAACTAATGATTTTTTAAAACTATCACTGTTAAAAATTGCACAAATTAAGTGGTTTTTTGAACTCTTTGCTCTCTGAAACAAACTTACAATACATTTTCTCACTAATTCATCAAATGTTGGTATTCCTAAAGAAACAAAGTGTCCACTTACTCTCGAAAACCTTTCTATTCCCATCAGGTACCTAAAAGAGTCATTGTAACATATTTTAAGTTTTCGTAGGGTTTCCTTTTTACATTTCATTGCCAGAGGCATACAATACAGGGAAGTACAGAAAGATCTGAACAAATGTACTTTTGCCTCATCATTGCACATATGAAAGTTCCTTAGCAACATATTGCCTCGCAAGCATTGCCCTCGATAGAGTGATGCAATATGGTCATCGTCCTTTAGATTGTCATTAATATTCATGCCAAGATATTTACATGACTTAACGACTTCCAACCTGACGTCATTAATATAGAGTGACGGTTCACTAAATGATATAAAATTACAGGGTTTTATTACAAGAACTTTGGTCTTGTCAGGATTGGCTTCAAGATAATGGTACTTCAAATATTCCATACTTTTATCTATGAGTATTTGCAACGCTTTTAAAGATGGGGCTAAAAGTATTATATCATCTGCATAAAAGATATGATTCACCTTGACCTCTCCCACTGTGCAACCACCTTCCCTGCTGAGGACCTTTGTACTTAAATCATCCACATATACGGCAAACAGAAGTGCTGATAGAACACTACCCTGTCTAATACCACAACTGGGTTTAAAAGGAGAGGAAAGACTATTACCCCACATTACTCTAAAGTCCTGAGTTTTGTACCAGTACTGCAGCAGTGCTATAATGTAAAATGGCACATGTCTTCTCTTTAAAATTTGAAATAATCTTTCATGACACACTTTATCGAAAGCCTTGGACATATCCATTGCGCATACAAAAACTGGTGTGTTTTTTTACCTATAAAACTGGCATGTTTGTTTAAAAAGAAAAAGGGCCATATCAGTGCTGTGTTTAGTTTTATAAGCAAATTGATTATCGGAAGTTGTTAACAAGTCTTTGCATCTTTGTAGGATGATGCATTCAAATAGCTTAGAAATAATAGAGGCAAGGGCTATTGGACGATAGTTATTCTTATCAGAGAGAGACTTATGGTGATCTTTAACTAAATTCAGAATTTTTATTTCAGTCAGATTTTTTGATACGAAGTGATGTCTACACAAACAAGTGAACAAAAGTGACAGATGCACATAAAGAGTTGGATGGGCATATCGTAAGTGATTCCCTGTGATTCCATCAAGGCCCGGGGCACTATTTAACGAAAGGGATTTTAAAGCATCTTGAACGTCTCTAACGGAAACAATTGGTATGGTGCTTTCTTCATCTCCATTTTCCATCGATAAAGACATTTTTGGATGGTTCGTGCCTTCCATAATATGAGCATAATGATTCTTCCAACCTTCTGCTATGTTTGACTCTCCCCTTATTCCATCAATACTAACCGGTAGTTTAGTAGTTTTCTTTCTTATTTTGTTTATTGTTTTCCAAGGATTTCTCCTGCTCATATCTCTAGCGATTTTTTCCTTTGTTGTTTTGTTTACCGTCTTCTTGCAGACTTTGAGTGCCTTTTTAAAATTTCGTTTAGACAGGACCATCTCATCGTATTGCACACCCGATCTCGGCATTCCCATTTCCTTCCATAATAAATACTTTTGTCTGGCTGTAACGTGGTGTAATTTGACGTTTTCATTCCAGCCTGGTATTCCATGACTTTTATATACCTTTCCGGTATTTTTTGTATCCCCACTCTTAATCAATGCATCAACAAGATCTTATGCAACATACATAATGAACTAATTGAACGACGGTGCCAGAGATTAATATCTAGATCAGGAATAAGAAATTTAATAGACCGTAAGTTTCTGTCCAACAAATTAAGATGAGAATCAGCAGCTGAAGACCAGACAGGAGAACAATACTCAAAACAAGGTAGAATGAAAGAATTAAAACACTTCTTCAGAATAGATTGATCACCGAAAATCTTGAAAGACTTTCTCAATAAGCCTATTTTTTTGTGAAATTGAAGAAGACACAGACCTTATATGTTTCTCAAAAGTAAATTTACTGTCGAGAACAATGGTTTGATTTTGGAGTGTCCTTCTCCTAGAAGAGCTGCTTACCATAGCTAAAGAGCCTCTTCTACCCTTACCAAGAGGAAAGTGGCCCTCTGAACAAATACAGTTTAGTAGTTAACCCCTCGAGAGAAGAAGAATTGCTTGGTAATCTCAGTGTTGTCAGGTGTATGAGGATAGAGGAGAATCTGTAAAGAATAGGCCAGACTATTCGGTGTCTGTGTAGGCAAAGGGAAAGAACCGTAACCAGAGAAAAAGATCCAATGTATTACTGTCTGGCCAGTCAAAGGACCCCATAACTCTCTAGTGGTAGTATCTTAACGGGCGGCTGGTGCCCTGGCCAACCTACTACCTATACGATAAGATTATATTCGGTA